>NC_072731.1:125508321-125655310 GCF_026930045.1 Uloborus diversus | reverse complement strand
AAGATAATGAAAATACTGTACATCCTATTCTGTTTTCTGTCCGACCATTTGTAAAACCTGTTAATTTCTAAAAAAAATATAAATTGTTAATTCGAAATTTGTGACTCACATGAAAGCCTTTTAGCTAGAGTAGTTTCCTCTGTACAATCTACAAATATTGAGAAAACCAGACGTGACAGGACTTAGTCAAGATAATTTGAGGTATTTATTGACCAGTTAAAGATAAAAGTTAAACATATATTTTTTAAATCTTTGAAGTATTTTTAATGCCGTTAAGAGTAAAGAAATACTATTAAAGTTCAAAATTCATTTTTTTATGTCCATTGTCTGTGGTGAAAAACAAATAAAATAGAAGTTTAAATTGTAAAAGTATTTAAATTAATTACTTTTTTAAAAAACTTCTCAAAAAATTTAAAAAAACCCAAAAGTGGGCTAAATAATGGGTTTTTTTAAATGGGTTTTTTCAAAAAAACCCATTGGGTCCAACCCAATTGGGTCCAAGCCGGCCAACCCTGATTACATGTATAAAAAGATACTAATGAGAAAATAACTGCCATTATGGCAATCAGCTAGCCTGAATGCTTACCGAACTTACTGTAGCCGTCCTCTAGTTTGCTTGCTTTTTAACTTAACTAATAGCGACTGTCAGCAAACGGTTTTGTTGCCTAACATTTTCAAGTAATCACTTTCAAATAAAAATAGAAATATAGTGTTTTGTTCGATCTCAGTTATAAAATAGCGAAAGAAACGTAACAAATTAATAAGTCGAGAAGGCTGTTCCGGTAGAAAAACATGCTAAACTTGACTCTTTGGGAACAGCGACAAAAAAAATCTAAGCGCCGGATTGCAATGAAACTTTTTACTATATCAGATGAATGTGTAAAAAACAACGCGCATGAAGTAAATTGCTGCTGAGTTACCTACATTTATTACAAAATGATATTAAAAAGTACTTTTTGTCAAATATGAAATATTTCTCTTAAACACATTCATGAAAAATCATCTAAACACAGAGATTCGAGATTTTTTTCTCTGAACCATAGAAACAATGTAGACGCATTGCAATTGAAATATTTTGTAAATATCATTAAAAAAATTTTCAATGCTCACGTGTTCTGAAACTTACTCGATTCTGTCCACTAATCTTATAGTTGCCTAAAGTGCCAATAGATGGCGTCAAAAACTCGAATAAGTAAGGATACGTGAAATTAAGGTCTATTTTATTAATAGCTCGGCTTTTTTCTCATTTTTATGCTAATAAATGATTCCATATGGACCATAAACTTTCTGTAACAAGTTTCATTCCTTCATATTCTTCATAAATCAGTCTAGATTTTTTTTTCTCTAAAACCAATTGTTCGTGATCGCCGTGGAGATCCCGCCGGACAAATATCGCCATCAGTCAGTTTTGCAGATTTTGCGAAAAAGAGAGGCTTTCCTTGCGTGTGCCCGAAGTGATGGCCAGTGGTATCGGATGTCAGTGCTTGTAGCTTGGGCTCGAGGCGGCAGTGATTGTGGTCAAGGAAAGAGAAAGGGGGGAGGGAGGACGTCCCCGTGTGTATTTTCCGTGTTGTTAGAAACAGGTGGGTGAACTAGAATTGGAGGGTTGGCCTACGAGTGCTCGCCACACAATCTTTCCTAATCCGCAATGAATATCTTTCTAAATTGACGCAACAGAGATCATTAAAATTTCGTGATATTTTATTTCAACAACGATTTTAACTATTTTTCAAGAAGTAATTAATATTTTCTAATGTTAACGAAGGACAAAGATGATCTGAAAATAGTTCTTATTTAATTAAAAAAACCTTGCTCAATCCATTTGCGCAGGTGTGACATCTTTGTGCATATATTTGCCCTTTATCACAAAGAGCAAAGTATTATGTATGATAATATATGAACTTTCAAAAAAAAAAATTGAACTTGAAAAGTAAAGATTTTTACATATTGTGTGCGTACGCGTAATAGGCTCAAATCATTACCTTGTAGACACGAAACTTTTTTAGAAAGTAGGTACTTCGTATATTATGTAACGTTTAATGGTTTTTATATTTGAATGTATCAAAATTTTAAGACAAAGCGTAAAATTCTGGGAATAAATTGCAAATACAAGCATAAAAATGTCAAATTTGTGCAAATGGATTAAGTAAATCTTCATCTCAATTTTATACTTTAAAGTTTTAGACTTGGAAAAGTAACAGATTAAGTAAACATGATATTGATAAGCGTTTATTTAAATTGCACAGGAAGTATTATAGTGTGATCCGCGAGTTACTGACCATCAGCCAGTAAGTTGAACTAACTTGTAACAAAGGTTTTGATTTGACCATTATGAAGGTTACGTACGATATACTTACAGAGACATCTAGAAGTTTTCAAGGAAGTCACTTTTCTTACTGGTGCAAATTGTTATCAGATAAAATGTTGAATCACCTTTTTCTAGTTTAAATTTAATTTTACAGGTTCATTTACTGAGATATGCTGATCAATGCTTATTCTCAGTGAAGGAAAAAAAATGCATTTAATAACTATCCATTTATGCTGTTTGTTATTGAAGGTTGGTCGATTACATGCATTGATCTAAAATGCCTTCAACGCCAGTAATTAACAAACACGATCTACCTGTAGTAATGACATAGTTAAATGCTAGTTTTAAAGCTTTTTTCTTTATACCAAAGTAATTACAAACATTTTTATGCTAAAGATATGAATGTGTACAGTACAACTTTTATTGAGAAAAAAAATATTTTAACCATTAATTGACTAGCTTGGTTAATTACTAATGCTCCAGATCAGCGGTTCCCAACCAGCATGTTGTGACTTCCAAGGGAGTCGCGAAGAATTTCTTATAAGAGAACACATTCAAAAACATATCATTAAACAGTTTAAAAACTAAAATATGTAGAGGAAAAAAAATCATCTTTAGAGAAGCATCAATACTTGAGCGTAGTGGCGAATTTAAAGAGCCTGATGATCCCTCAGCATTATTACATTTTGGTTTACGGACTTGCATCCCTACAAATTGCCGCGAAAGAGTCGAAAAAAACCTCCCTATAACATTATCTAAAATTGTCTGAAAGTTCGTTTTTGGAACTTCAATATCGAATTTTTTTGTGAGACAGTCTCTTAACCCCAACTCTCATCCTGAAAGATGTCATGTAATTGCGTTTTCAGGACTTAATTTTGGAAATATTTCGAGAAGTTCCTAGAACCCTATCCCATTCCCTAAAAATAGCAATGAAATGGATTTTTAAGCTTTCAATTTCGGAAATATTTCACAGGAGTGCCTTCTATTCCTTTTGCATAATTAAAGACCGTACAAACATTCCTTTTCAGGATTTAAATTTAAAAAAAAATTCCGGGGTGAGGGTCTCCGATCGTTTCGCCTTGCCATCAAAGATAATCTACTATTCTATTTCTGAAACTTAAATTTCCAAAGTTTCCTTCATATTACCCCCAATCATTTCTCCCCCCCCCCCCCCCCCCAATCACTAAAACTTGATTAAAATACGTTTTGGTAACTTCAATTCCGAAAAAATTCCGGGGGAGAGGCTACCTATCCAAACATTTGCCTAATATTTAAAGGAACAAACAAAAAATACGAACAAAAAGACTACTTTTTTTAAAAATATTTCTAAAATCCAGGGGGTTCCAATGGCCCCTCCTCACCCTGATTTCCCTAATGACGGGACCTGAAATAAACTTTGAAACGAAATCCAGGAAGGATGGATCGTTTTATTGATTTTTAAAATATTTTTGGGGGAATACCCCATTGGATCTCTCTTTTTGCTACATATTTTCCTGGTTTTAACCTCTCTAGCCCTTCCGAAGAATGCTCGTAGTCATAGTATATATTCCATTCTCCTCCAAATAAAAATGATGACAATCAAATGACTACTCATCATCGAAGGGGGGGGGGAGTTCACTAATCTTGCTAAAACAAAAGGAAAAAAAATCAGTATTTAGTTAAAATTTCATCACGTTTGGGAAGCAGAGAAGTGCTTGAACTAAATCCAATAAGTAACTTTTCTAACTTGGTTGTCCGTTTTCTGCTCAAGTCATTGTGGCAAAACAAGACGCATGTTTTATTCTGATCAACGTTTTGAATACAACCAACTTTAAAACTATAATACTCAAAAATATACTGTCGTGAAATGTATGATAAATTTACATTTCCCCCAATCAAAATTTAACATTTATATCTCTCATATACAGTCGGCTTCCGCTCCAAAGCGATTCAACTTACGCCAAATGCCTATAACGCGAGTTTTTCTCGAGTAACGAATGTTAGAGCTAACGCAAATTTCTCACCCACAACACGAAAACTTTTGGAAAGGAATCGTGGCGCAAAATGACGGCTTCGCTATTTACTACTAAATATTAGTTTCGTGAATATACTTTCATCCTTTTAGCATCACTAACTGCTCTAGTTCCCACCCAGCGCTAGTCAAAACATCGCTTTGTTAGTGTGTATAAATAACAACTCCACAATTTTCTTTTAATATTTTAAATTCTAAATATGAAAGGTGATGAAATATTCTGCACCAAAGCACGCTGTTTCATGCTATGTTTGTGAAGATAGAAAGAAAAAGTGAAAATTTGTGACAAGATAAGGAATTCTTGAACGCTTGAAACTCTAAAAAATGGTTCGAAGGCAGTGGCGGATTTACCAGGGGGGTGGTGGAGACGACCGCCCCCTCCGTAACTGTCATCTTCGAAAACAAATAATATAGAATTAAAGGAATTACTAGCTTTCGCTATTAATTTCAATCAAGTACATTCCACAAATTTGCTTTAAATTAAGTTGAGACAGTGTAGTCGAAGATGGACAGCATTACCCACTTTTTAATTTGAAACCGAAGCTCGCCCCTCCCCTCTTTTTTGAACATTAATAATTTTTATATTTCTATATGTATCTTCCAACCTTTTTCTTCCATGGACTACACTATACTGGTATGATGATACATTTTGCTATGATTTAGAACAGTGGTTTCTAAACCTGGGGGTGATAGCCACCAAAAGGGAGATTTAACTCTTGAGGGGAGCGATAAGTTTGTGAGGGGCGATAGGGGGTGATTAAAATTTAAAATACAGGCTAAAAGGGGGCAATTTTTTCCCTCCCCCCTACATCGTGGGTTGAGGGGAGGAATATGGCTTCCACGTTTTTCAACCGCCACCCCCTTGAAAAGAATGTAAATCCGCCACTGATCGAAGATAGCACAGCAATACTGTATAGTACTATTACAGTGTAGTGCTTTATTATTACTGCATACTGTATATGTACCGTACTGTTTTTTTTTTTTTTTTCATGTCTCTCTCTCCCATTGATAATTGATATTGTGCATCGTTTGAATACTGCTGTTTTTTTTAAAATACGGTAAAAATTCAGCTGTTTATGCAAGAAACGGTAATATATTGTTAAGAAATGGTCTGGAACAGTTAAAAGGGTGTTTAAAAATGTCTTAAATAATTGGATAAGTTAATACAAAATTCGTATATTGTACACGTATATTTGTATATAACACACACACAAAATCAACTCCTTCAAAGTTTCAGTAACGATACTAAAGTTAGTTGAAATCTATGATGTAATAAACTTTAATTTTAAAAGCACCAGCTTTGATACGGTGCTCCAAAACTTGAATTTGTTTATATATATATATATATATATGTTTTTGTTTTTTTTAATTATAAAATGAGAAAAACTTACTGATGATCAATTGGGTGACGGAGAATTAAAAACAGCAACAATAGTGATAATAATAATGAACAGAAATTTAAAATTAACTTTAAATTTCTTTCTATTAGAATTATGTTGTCTGAAAATTAATTTTTTTTCTCTCTTTTTTCTTCAAGTCCTTATTCTATTATACCCTTCTCAAATAGTTTCAATTATGCGTGCTCAGTCATTTAAAACGAGGGGCATCATGACCGGATAATTGGACAGTTCGGGCAATTAGAGTTTGGATAACTGGAATCCTACTTTGATATAACACAAATGTAATGTATCTTCAAACTCAGAAACCTGTAATTCTGTTATGGGGGAAAAATTCACTTCAGAGAACTCATAATTTAAAAATATTGATTTTATTTTTAAAAAACCATTTTTTGTGAAGTTATTTCTGAAATTAGATTTTTTGGAGTTTTAAATAATAAAAAATGTAATAAACATCCATGGAATGACACAACCAATGATTAAAAAAATTATAATAACGAAAATTTAAAAAGAATCGCCGTTTTTGGTTCTGGACCAAAAATGGCAGCCAGGGGGGGGGGGGATTTTGGAATGCCTCCCCTTTGTAAAATTTTTGTTTATACAATGTCTACAAGCATGCCGAGTTTCATAATTTTATCACAATTTGCAGTTTCTTCCTCCGTAGCCCCCCGACTATTTCCAAGTTAGGCGAAAACTAAGATCGATCTCGGGGGGGGGGGGCTGTTCCTCCCCCTCTTTGCACGACTGGGCCCTGTTAAATGCCGTAAAAAACTATGTTTTCTTCTTCAAAATTTTAAAAGATTCGTACCACCAAGTTTTCTCTGTAATTCCATGGTAATTTTTGTGGACCTTTGTCATGAACAAAAGGTAAAATTCCTCGTAAAGATTAAAAAAATGTGACCTTTCAAACACAATTTTCTTTTAAACTGTCCAAGTCTGATTTAACAAACTTTCCAGTCTTTTCTATTACTATTTAGCAATTTCTATAAATGCAGCATGAAGGAAACAAAGCTTCTAAAGATTAATATTTAAAAAAAAAAAAAAAACTACATTAGATTGACAACTTTTATTAGTAGATTTAATAGCCAAAAAGAAGACATTTCTAAAATATGTTGCGATAAATTTACCGAAGTTTCCGCGGTTAAAAAGATGAACCCTTAGTATAACGAAATCATTTCTGATCTAAACTTCAAATCGAAGCAAAAATGCTCTCATCTCATTTCTCTGCAGCGGTTTTGTTTGCTTTTCCGATTCCTTCGCGCTGTCAATGCCTGAAGGCACTTGAGGGGTGTGTTTCGAACAATGAAAGACATTCCTCACTGACTCCTCTGAAGAACAATATCTCCTCCACACAAATTCCGGTTTGTCCCCTTTTCTGGATGTCGCGTAAATCCTGTCAGTTGTAAAACTAGTTTGCGGCTAAAACGTACAACGAGCATGATGCTTTCGTCACAACCAGGGTGCAACATTTTGCGCCATCTATTGGGTAAAGGAAGTTTTTTTTCATAAAATGGGACAGTCTTAAGGGTGATCGACAAATTCAAAAACGTTCTGGCGCGAAAGCACGAATCCAAAAGATCCAATGAAAAATAATCTAATGTTTTTTTCTTTATTAAGACTATTTCTATAAGCTTGGTTCTCACTAAAAAGTATGGAACAAAATAAGTGTAAATGATTTCTTGATTGCAACACTCAATAATTGCAGCTAATCTTAAAATCTTAATATTAAGGTTAATTCTAAAGCAGACAATAAAATTTAAATTAAAAATTTAGCGAAGAAGAAATATAGGTATAGTAAAAGCTATTCGTACAAATTTGTATAGCGGCCGCATTTTGTGTAAAATTAGCTCCTGATGTATATGTGCCCTATTTTCGTTGAAATTTGATTGATGAAATATAATTTAAAATATATTCGAGAAAATTTTCAGAATTAAAGTATTTATAAACTCTGAAATTAACTTTGGGTGTCATCCACCTGATGGGTGTCACCCAGGGAAAACCACCCCCTCTCAAGAACTTGGATTTAGAAAAAAAAAAAGCTTTTTTTCTCTCAAGTTACAGCTTTCAAAAATTGAAAGCACACGATTTGATCAATATCTATTTGTTAAACATTAAAGGGGGCAAATTGCAGATAATCCTTTTCAAATTTTTTAAAAGGGATTTTTAAGTCATCTCACTTCTTAACTCGTAACTGTTGGAAAATTTGATTTTTAAATTGAATTTCTAAAGTTGTATGCGTCTTGGGTTTACAATAAAAAACAAAATGCGAAATTTTCATGAAAAGGAATCAATATTTCAATCTCTGTTTAGAGGTTTTCCCCCTTCCCCTGAAGGGAGAGAGGGAGTTGAAAAAATACAATTAAAAAAAATCAAAAACATCCGGAGTCGGAGTCGGAGTCGGGCGTTTCAAAATCCAGGAGTCGGAGTCGGCCATTTTCCTTCCGACTCCGCAGCCCTGTATGAAACTACAAAAACAGCAGTTGGTTTATTTCAAAACGTGTTTGGCATACATTTTTTGGCATTTTTTCAACAAAAATGTTTATCCTCTTACTAACAATGCAATGAACATTTTCAACAAAAAATGTATGATTATAAAAAATCAAACCAAAGAGTACAAACGTAATGAAAAAATAATACCAGTAACAAACTAATTGTTTCTTAGAAACAATACTCATTTCGAATCCCAACACTTAAATAAAAATTTCAATAAAAGCTGATTTCATCAAAAAAAAAGAAAAAAAGATTTTAGAATTGAAAAATTAAAGAAAATTTGTGAGAAACCTAATTGTATTTATTAAAATTCAAACCTTTTAAGCAACGAAGGAACTGTAAAAGTCTTATTTTAGAAAAATAACATCGTCTTCCAAAAAAGAATCATTCT
This sequence comes from Uloborus diversus, assembly GCF_026930045.1. Taxonomy (NCBI): domain Eukaryota; kingdom Metazoa; phylum Arthropoda; class Arachnida; order Araneae; family Uloboridae; genus Uloborus; species Uloborus diversus. Next base: position 125,646,713 of record NC_072731.1, on the reverse strand, counting down.
TGCACGTTTTTATTTTTCAGAAGTATAAAAGCAATAAACTAGAAAAACTGATGAAGTAGTCAGCGAAACAATAAAACGAAACTGCCGTAACACTCCACAAAAGTTAAATGGAACTAATACTAAAAAAAAACTATGACCTACTGTTTCGCCGATGTACTTTTCAGTTTTAATCATGTCAAATTAATAATTCGAATAAAACAACTAATAACACTAGTCAACACCAACAATGCATTCGGCTCAAAAATATCTATTTCCGAAGTATTTTGCCCCGCTAAACACGAAAATCGCCATAAAAAGTTGAGATCAGCTCTAGTTTTCAAGACACAGAGCCAATCAGGATAGTGAATTCTCACTCAGTGGCGGATACGAGGGGAGGGTCATGCGTGTCATGAGCCCCCCTAAACCGTCGACACAGTATTCGTCCCCATAGTGTTCCAACTCGGTATGCATAAAATGTAAACTACAGTATCTCTTCAATTTATTAAAAGTAAATATTTAAACTACAACTTCGTTTAATCGCTTAAGATATTAATTTGCAACGTTTATACCCAATTCCGTGTCTTATTTCTGGCGATTTGGTGCTTTTTATTGAACCCCAAGTCGTTTCAGAAATTTTTCGTGCCAAAAACCGTACGTTCGTTTATGGGGAGGGGCATTCTTCAGCAAGACCTTCCCTAAAATGGTTTTCTGTATCCGCCCTTGTTCTCACTGATGCTCTTTTTCCCTAATAAATAGAAACAGCCGCCTCCCCCCCCCCCCCCATGGGACTGACTGTCTTCTAAACTTCGACCCTAAGTTGGAATAGAAAATCTCACTACATTAAAACCAGTGATGTAAAATACCCGGGTGTTTATTTTTAAGGGTAAAGCGTCCTGGAAAAAATCATTACATTACTTGTGGAATACACATTGTATAACCAACAATATACAAAGCAATAAATTTTTGCCCAAAAATTGTATTTTGATCACATAATTAAAGAATTAGTGTGTGAAACAACTTGGCAATCTAATATGACATTCACATTAAATGTGTTGATATGCCTAATCAATGTTGATAGCCAAATTTCAGATATAAAGAGCCATTCTACAAAAAGTAAAAAGCCTAAACTGGTTACAAAACGAGCTGATGTGTGCATCACATGACTTCCTTTTACACCAATTTAATGTTATTTCTCTATTATTGCAATTTTAATGTGATTCTCTCTCTAACTCTCTAAATATCACCAACAATGGCTACATTAAAACCAGATTTTAAAAAAAATAGCCAAATTTGTCGCCAAGTTGGCGAAAAAATTTGGCAACAAAACGGCTACCAAAAGACTGGCGATATATCGCCAAGTGTCCGCCAAATTGTAACACCACTTGAGTTTGCATCGAAATTAACAATGAATTCCCCCTAAAAAGGGGCAAAAGTCCCCGTTAGAAACACCCGAATGCAACCAAAAAAGGAGGTGCACAACTAAACCTCACTAGGAGTCTACGTACCAAATTTCAACTTTCTAGGACATTACGTTCTTGAGTTATGCGACATACATACGCACATACGTACATACAGACGTCACGAGAAAACTCGTTGTAATTAACTCGGGAAACTTCAAAATGGATATTTCGAGCGTCTATACGTTCTTAGGTACATATGTACGTGTGGTCGGGTCGAAAAAAAAAACTCAGCATTCATTTGGGGGTGAGCAAAATGGAAATTAAGGCCGATTTTTGAGTGAACATTTTTTCGCGAATACAATACTTCCTTTTTTGTAAAAGGAAGTAAAAAAGAGTCACCACTGAGCTGAATATATGTTTTTTTAATCTCATTCTTATAAAATAACAAATCAGGAATGGCTAGGTATATTTGGCAGGAGAACAATTAATTTATAAGAAGCACAAAAAAAAAAAAAAAAAAATCGTCGCCAAGTTGGCGAAAAAACTTGGCGACCAAAAGCTTGGCGATACGTCACCAAGTGTTTACCAAATTATAACACCACTTAAGTTTGCATTGATATTAACAATGATTTCCCCCCAAAAAAGGTGCAAAAGACCCCCTTAGGAACATCCGAAAGCAACCAAAAGGGGAGGTGCACAACTAGACCCCACTACGAGTCTATGTACCAAATTTCAACTTTCTAGGACATACCATTTTTGAGTTATGCGAGATACATACGCACATACGCACATACGCACATACGCACATACGCACATACATACAGACGTCACGAGAAAAGTCGTTGTAATTACCTCGGTGATGGTCAAAATGGATATTTCGCGTGTCTATACATTCTTAGGCACTTTTCCGCATGTGGTCGAATCGAAAAAAAAAACTCAACATTCATTTGGGGGTGAGCAAAATGGAAATTAAGGGCGATTTTTGAGTGAAAATTTTTTCGCGAATACAATACTTCCTTTTTTGTAAAAGGAAGTAAAAAAACAAACTTCATCTCCAATTATGACATTGAAAAGGAAGATTCTTTGGTTCACGATATGTTTCTTTCATAATTTCACCAAGACTTTCAATAAAAAATATTATTAACTGTGTAATACATATGTATGTATCAGTTTTACCAATTTTTTCATATTTAGATTTTTTTTTAATTCCCATTCATTTTTTGCAAAATACCCAGTTTTTGGGTAATTAGTGAAGGGGATCGGGTACATCCCCCCCCCAGGGTAAATAAATATTTTTTAGGTATTTACCAGAGGCCTGGGTAAATACCTAAAAAATATTTACCTACCCTGGGGGGGGGGGTATTTACCCGATCCCCTTCACTAATTAAAACCGAAATGGACTTCAAAAATTTAAATTCTGGAAAGAGTAATACCCAAAATCTAGTAGATCCACCCATGTCTGCTTTCACCCAAGCTCATTCTGCTGGGCATAATGAAGAACCTCGTGAAAGCTGCGAACAAAGACAATTTTCCAATACCCTAGACAGAAATTTCCAAGATATATTGAAATGAAACTAAGGTTAAGGAGAGATTTTTTAATGGTCCTTTAAATACGTGCAATTAAGAAAACTACTGTTTTTGAAAAAAAAAATGAGGGGAGAAAAAAACGCTTAGGAAGCCTTCAAGGGTTATATTACAAGTATATTTCTAAGCAGCAGAGAAAATGAGAACTAAAAATAGTTGATCAAACAATCCCTACAGAAGTTCTGTGAGAATTGATGAATGATGTGTCTCTGAAACTCTATTTTATTCACTTTTTCCACGATATTTTGCTGAAAAGCTAAAGCTATGAGCAATGAGCATGAGAAAAGATTTCACTAAGATATCTTTACAATGGAACACAAATATCATGGTCACTGGGCTGAGTTAATGCTCACCAAATGCTGCTGAAAAATTACAAGAGATGGTCCTTCTTTGACGTACAAAAAGCGATCGAAAATGAAGCGTTATCAGCAATAAGCCAAAAACAACCACTGCTTTCCGAAAAATAAGCATTGTTTAATAAAACAGGACCCATTTAATAACATTTATGGCACAGGATTTTTTTTTTTTTTAACAGTACCTTTGAATCAATGTGTGGTTGCTCTGCATCTTTCCCCAGTCGGCTTTTATGTATCTTGAAAACAAGAGCTAAATAAAAAAAAATCCACTACCATATTCGTTTTTTTCGACCCAAAAGTAGTAGGAATGGACTATTTAAAACCTGGATGCAGAAAAAAGTTACTTTTTGTTGACTAGTGTCATGTGTGAATATATTCTTTGTCAAATAAGTTCTTTTCGAGTTCTTCCATACATGCACCTTTATTTTAGAGTGAGTGTTAGTATGAGTGGCAATCTGTAAACTAAGACAAAATAATCAGTCTTTGACTTTTTGTTACACTCATTTTTCTCTTTTCTCAAAATTTGTTTCATTTTTATATGTGCTCATTATTCAAATTTTTGCAAATTTGCACACAAAAAAGCATTTTAATAAACAAATTTCATGTTCAAAAGCGCTGAATTAAAATGATAGATAACACTACCTCGTTACATCGCGCATTCGGATACATCGCGCTTTTCCATTGTTTCATGAAAAAATATCTTTCCAAAAAAGAAAAAAAAAAGTTTTATTCCTCAGAAAAAGCATTTTCTCCTTTTTTTTTATGAGTGAACAAAACTGGCATGTTTTTCATACACTTAAATCGTTGCAGCTTAAGATGAAACGTCCGATTGGTACTCCACCATAAAACAATATAAATATTATATGATTAAGGCTAATTCCGTGCCTGAAAAGAGCGTTCAACTTAGACAGGTGGTCGACTTACAAGGGTGGTCAACTTCACAGGTTTTACTTACAACAAATTATTTTATATTTTATTTTCAAAGAACAATTGGGAGTCTAATTTTCTTTCTTTTTTTTAAAAAAAAAGTCGTCATAATATGGTAAAAAAATTAATCGTGTTGTAGATGCACAATGTCATTGATTTGTACGTTAATTGAATCGTTATTTTTTTACTTCGGTTATATCGCGTTTTCGGATACATAGCGCTTTTTTGTTGTCTCCAGAAAAGCGCGATATAACGAGTAGTTACGAAAAGACGCTTGAACTGTTCAATTATATTTCTAAGCAAAGTTTTTAATCATAGAAGTAGCACCACCATTTCATTGAACACAATTTTACTTTCACTAACGTAGAAGGGGGTGACTATGGTACAGTTTTAGTACATTTCTGACTGTAATTACTCAACATTCATTCGATAAAAAAAAATAAGTAACGTTATTATTATAATTTAGACCTTGATTTTCGATTCCCATCCTGAAATAATTTGGAACTTTACCCGCACAACCTCCAGAGCAGTTTTTCTTTGTACTATTCTCACCCTCTCATTGCGGGTGAAAACGGTACAGCATATATTTCAACGTTTTCATACAGGTTTTGGTGGTTTGTACCATACTCTACCTCTCTTATATTTTAGAGTTGTAGATGTAAGTTATGCTGAAAATTGAATTTTGGAGAATCAAGTACATCATAAAATCAAGATAAAACAAAGGCTTTATTTTCTTCATAATTTTTGAAGATGGATACCAAATCTCATCATCTTTTTCAGGCCACTGCCAAAATTTACCTCGCTTCAACAATGTTGAAACTTCTAACTCACTTGCATCTACACCCATGGTTTTTCCTGGGTACTTTTTCCCCTGATAACCCAACTTACCCTCCAACATTTCGACTAATTGCTGTACCACACTCACCCTCCAAATTGTAAACTTGACACATTTGTAACTATAGCAACATCAAAATATTTTATTTTGAAATGAAAATTGGAGGTACCTCTCTTTATGTGATACTAGTAGACCCGTGCGGAACTCCGCACTATGCTTCGAATCGTTTCATTAGGCATTTCGCTTTTTAAAAATTTCAAAGGAAGAACATTATGAAGAAGAAACGAAAAAAAAGTAAGCGCAGTTGAACTGAGTCCGTTTTTTAAGAGTAATTTTTCGAACGTAGACAAAATATATTTTTTTTTTCAGCAGAAAGCAGAGGAGTAGAAAATGATTTCTTGCTAATGAAGTTGATAATAATTTTAATGCTTTATATCGTATTTGCGCGAATAAAAAATTAAAGGTTTACTGGGTGAAACTCGTAGTTTTAATTTGGCGTAGTATTTTTTCATTTGTACAAAAGGTTGAACACTGCTATTAGAAACATCTACATTTCAGCATACAATGAAAATGTTTTTCTGCACAAAAAGGATTTCCTATAGGTAAATCTAATACTTTTTATGCTTATATTATGCTGAGTGATCTGGATGTAGTCAGAGCTTAAAAAAAGGAAGAACACCCTTCGATTAACAGTCAACTTATCTGAATAATAACTGTAGCTTGCATAAAGGTGTAGAAACACCAAGTAGCATTCCCACTGCATTTATTTTATTACGTTTGTATGTTATGAGTACATGTAATGCGTAATACTAATATACATTTGATATTATTTCGGACAGCCCAAGCTTGCCCGAAGTTCAGATAGTTTATAGTCGAACGCTCTACCGAAAAAAACTTATCAATTTACCCAAACAACTAATTCCAGTGCTTTTAAGCTTTATTAAAATATGAACACACACACACACACAAGCTTTTTTTTTTTTTGCCGAAAGCGACGTAAAAAATTAGAAAACTGCATTAGAACTTTGCAGAAAAAAAAAAAAAGGGAAAAGAACTACAGGCAGCATCAAGGTTTTCAAACAGCAAGGTGCGTTTCCGAAAACTTGATTTTTCGACCGTAAGTCTATTTTTCGTCATTAGTCAGCCTGATAAGTTTTAAAATGAGAAGGGAATAATTTATAAGATAAGATATTGAAGAGAAATGTTTTTATTTTTGAAAATTTTTACAATTCGTTACCGCAGGCTGCTTGAACCGTTATAACTTAGATGGCAGCACGCGTTCATCATTTAACAAAACGGTTAAAATACAAAATAAATTGAACTATGCTCTATTTTAAGCATAGCTTTTCGAATGTAGTAAAAATGTGATAAGCTATTTTTTTTTTTTTTTTTTGCAAAAAGAAGAAAAAATATATATTTTACCCTTCAAATTGAGGTAGTATTTTTTTTATTTGTACAAAGAGTCAAAAACTCATTAGAAGAATATATATTTCAATATACGATTTATTATTTTTTTCTGAACAAAAAATAATTCTATATTGTAGTCTGAAATCTTAAACCTGTTACTTATATTTTCGCTTACATTATGCTTTAATTTTCTTACCAGAACCAAAGCTTTAAAAAAGAAAAAAAAACGCACAATTCCGAAGCAATTGAGCACAAAGTCACATCAAGTTTTCATAACAGCAAGGAGCGTTTCCTTCTCATTTGTTCTATTCCCTCATATTTGTTATTGACTTAATTACGTGTTCATGCAATGCGCAATATTTCTCCAATTTTTTGATGCAGATTGTCCGGACGTGGGCCCGAACACTCATTCTCCAGGTTACGAGGAAAACGCTCTGCCGATCAAGCTATTCAGCTCTGTCGGTCATAGTGCAAGTTAAGGTTATAAGTTTAACCGAAAACCTCATTCTGGTTCTTTAAAACAGGTTTTTCGGCTGAAAAAAAAAACTATTTTCAGAACGTGTGTCTATTTTTCGTCAGTAGCCAGCACCATAAGCTTTAAAATAAGGTGTAAATGAAAGAAATCGATCAAGAATTGAGGAAAATCTGGCGTAGAAACCAAAAACAGGCTACAGAAATAATATATAAGGATGAAAGCGAAAGGTTGATTGGCTGAGTTGAAAGGAAGCGAAAGTTGAAGGCTGAAGCGAAATTGTGATTCTCTTTGCACTTTAAGTCCAACATAAAATTCCGAGCTACCAACAAACACGTAGCACCAATTGTTCAGCACAAATAAATTCACAATCACCGGGTTATTCGTCTGGCGGGTCGTTTTGACAGTGATAACCTCTCACTACCAGAAAAGGTTGCACAATAGTTCCTATTCAAACTGGGCTAGCCCAGAGTGCACTACGAACACTTATTACGTCAAAACTGGGGTTTGTATCATTCTCACCCGCTTTTACGGTACTTTACTAACAAAAAAAAAAAACCTCAAATTTTAGGGCACTTACCTTTTTTTTTTTTTTTTTTTTTTGAGTATTTTTAAAATTTCTAGTATTGTTAAAGAATCCATAAACTGTCTTTTAAAACGAATTTGACTTTTCTAAAATACTACTTTCAATCAAAACTCCACTGTAAATATTTCAAACTACATAAAAAATACAGTCAATCCATAAAACGTAAAAGAGGGCAGCAATAAAATTAAACGAAGTTGAAATACTAACCTTTATTAATGTTTTCCAACAAATGACAGTCTTTCTTTGTGCGGGGTCCAATCACGTTGTCGTTCTCATCTACGGCGATGCACATCTCATCCAGCAATTTAACTTGTACTGGATCAAAGTTGGACAAGTCCTCTTTGAAGCCAACTGAACTCTGCACTGATCTTTCGAATACTCTCTGATTACAAGCATGGGCATTTTTCAAGCTCCCTTTCACAAAACTATACACAAGAAAAATAAACGAGAAACTTACTCAAAAGCGATAGTACTTGATTAGATTTCGAACACTGAGTCTTCAGAAAAGCAAATTTAAATTCTTAACTTTTAGTTAACCTCCTGCAACATGAAAGAGATTCCTAAAATGGCTTCATGTTGGTAAAGTCATCAAAGATGCCTCTCCACCTTTATTATAAGCATAAAATTAGTTTTCATACAGGGCCATCCAAAGAGGGGCAATGCGGGGCTACCGTTCTGGGGGCCATGATAGCTAAGGAAAAGCAGGGAGCTCTTATATTAGTTAATCCTACACAATATAGTATGTCTTAGGTCAAATTCTGTCAATTTGTAAGTCACTGGCGCAGCTATATAAAATTTAACTTAATTTAAAGCTTTAAATGGCTAGAACATCGTTACTGTACTTGCTCAAAATCATATATCTTATTTATGTTTTGTCCTTACAAAATGTTAGTTTAGGTTTTCTGCTTGAAATATTATTATGACATAAATTTTCATCAAGGTATTTAAGAATATATCTTGTGGGAGGAGAACTAAAATAATTTAAATTACTTTTGCCTTAGGCAACGTCAGTTTTCAGGACTACTTTTTGACAATCCTAACTCTTTAAGCGCTTGTTTTTATAGAAAAGACAACGAAAAGAGGCATTTCTTCTTCTTCTTTCAGCTGTAAAAAAATCCTTACAGAAACCTCTGTTTACCCATACTTTTGACTGTTATCATTGAAGTGTGCATGTAATGAAGAAAAGGTGATTCTTGTCTGTTAATGATTTCCTTGCTGAAGCATAATACTGTACTATTGCAGACAAGAGTGGATCCAGCTTATGGTTTTGGAGGGGAACTCATTTTTCCCCCACACCTACTTACTGAACAAAAGCTGAACATTTGAAAAATATGAGTATTCCAGATTCACAAGTAAAGTTTTAATCATGCTACATCCAGCATCAATTAAGGGAAAGCGCTTTTTCTCCCAGCATTATTACTTTCTGAATACTTAGATCGCTAGAATTCATCATGACTTCGTGCAATTCCATGATAAGGTCAACCAGATGATCAAATTTTCAAAATTGAAATTTCCAAACTAATGAGGTGTCATTTTAAAGGTAAAGAGTTGTATATTTTGAAATGCCTGTCTAAAATTTGATCACTTCAGTTATAAATAAGGTACAGGAGGTTAAACTAAGGTTAACATCTTGAGTATTTTCAAACCATATTTGGTGACTCTCGAAGAAATTCTGTTTTTTCCAAAAAATACATATTAATATTATGAATTAAGATGAATAACTATTTAAAGATACAATGTGTTGCTAGTGATGTTGCAAAAATGTGTCAAAATATAGTTTATTTTGATTTGTAAAAGAATGCCTCTGGGGTACATTAAGTGTTTTACTTCTGACACCAAAATGTGCAGTTAATTATGCTGAGCCAACAACTTTAAAGCTACATACATGTATTTTTGGGTACAAAGTAAGAATTTCAATCTCTTTGATGTAACCTATTTTCATTTTGTAACAAGTGAATATTTTTTACTACAATCTAGGTGTCGGACGTAAAAAATTTTTACGTCCGACACCGTTTACGTCCAACACTGTTACATTCCTTTAAACAACATATATTTTCAACTGTGTTTCTCCTTTTTATGCCTTCCATTTCAAAGTTAAAGTGAAACATGCATAAAAAACAACTTAGTGAATTTATTGTATATACATTTAGGGTTGATAGGGGTAAGTAGAGGGTAAGTAGGGGCCCTTTTGAGAAAAGGTGTGTTGAATGAACGTAATACAGTTGATTAAGATCAATTTTGGCAAATTTGCCAAAACTATAAGGGGAAAAAGAAATTGGAAACACTATATGACTGCGTCTGTGTAAAGTTGGCTGAGGAAGAACCATTATAAACATTCAACCCATATAAATCTTGATGGTTTTCTTTCAGGTAAGTTTCACAAATAACTAATCACCAGCTTTTGTAGCTGAACTATCAATTCCTACTAAGTCATCATAGTTGTTGTGTATTTAACTAATACAAATATTTCATCAGAGTTGCTTTTGATTTTCAAATCCTCACTGTTATGGGGGGAACCACTTACCTAATAGTGTGGGGACCTCTTATACCCAAATTGTGCAGGGTAAGTGGGGCCCCTACTCTAAAACAGTTTTTAATAAGATTTCATTTTACTCAAAAATTCTGATTGCAGTATGCACTTTAAGTTAAACTGTACTTGAATGTTTAATGATCATAAAAAAATAAATGCTAACCGGGAAACACAACTTTGAAAAATGCTGCTTAAACTCGCCAAAAAATATTTTTCAGATTTTTTTTTTTTTTTTTTGACTAATTTCTCTGACCTGGAAAAAAATTCCAGGTAACCCAAATATATGCAAAACTAATCATTGTGATGAACCATGACATTATCAATGTAAAAAAGTATAAAAACCATATGGATATTTAAGTTTTTGGGGGTGACCCACTTACCCCAGTGTCCCACTTCCCCCAATCAACCCTACTTTTGAATTTGCTTCATAAATTTTGTTTCAGTATATGTAACATATAACTTACATATTTATAACTGTAATCATTGCTATGTATTTACATTTACGTCTAAAATGAAAAATTTACGACCGACACTGAAAATTTACGTCCGACACCAAGCGAAAAAAAAATTTTTTTGATAGTTTTATTTTTTATAATATAATTTGAGAACTGAGAAATATGCTTCTGTCATAAGTATACTTTAGAATTATGCTGTTTTTAAAGTTAAAATGTAAGCCAATTCACAGACTTTTAATAATTTTTAAGTGAACCAATTTTACTATTTGTGTGTTTACGTCCGACACCAACTCTTTAAATTTTTTTAATTTATACTTTAGGGATCTATTTTGAAAAACTAACATGAATTTTTATTCAGTGGGATGTAGTAAGTATCTTGCAAATAAATTTGATCATTTTGGAACAGTTCATGTCTGGTAAATGGAATTAAAACTGAGAAATTTTTCTTCATTTTTCACGTCCGACACCATGGAATTGCCCTGTCGTAAAATGGAGGAAAAAAATGCATTTTAAAACAAGTGGGTAAAAATCAACAGTTTAAAAAAGGTGGATCTTAGCAAAGGATTAGATTTTTAATTTCAACTATAAATACGTAAATTTATAAGCAAAAGGTTAAAATCTTCGGAGAAGATCATTACCAAGTTGGTACTAGTGCTTTAAAAACAAAAAGCTCTTGAGTTCGAAGCAGAAAATTTATCGATGTAGAGAAAGCGCTATAACAGTGGTTCCATCAGTTTCATAGACCAATAATTCCCATCAGTAGTAGTCATCTGCTTATTGAAAAAGCAAAAGAAATTTAGATGAAGCTAAATGGAATGCAATATACATAGTTTTCCTCAGGGTGGCTTCACAAAAATTAAACTGTAACAAGGCAAAACAAGAAGAACTATAACTGAAGAGTCTGAAACATTTTTTGCGAAACGGTGGGTGAGTAGATTCAAAACCAACTGACAACTAATAAAAGGAGATGAACCAAAGGACATTTTCAATGCAAATAAAACATCTTTTCTTTATAATCTTCATTCATCTACAGTTTTAGATGTGTCGTGGTGGAAAAAAAAGAGCAAAGTGCAATTAAATGTGTTATTGAGTGTGCCAATGCAGATGAATCTAGAAAATTATTTCCTTTGATTACTGGCAGAACAAAAATGCCTCAGCAGCTGTTTCAAATGATTAAACATCCTTCGTACATAAATACCGTTGAAAACATATAATTTAAAAACAAAATATGAAAAATAAATGAAAGTAACATTAATTCCTTTGTAACAATAATTAGGGATGTACCAAATACTGTATTTTTCCAAATAACCGAATATTTATTCGGTTAGAATTTGAAACAAATATTCCATGAAATACCAGACACTTGGTTTAAAAAAAAATTAACTGCAATATTTGAATTCTATGCCAATTTAAAATGAAAAATGTTGTCTATTTTATATATCTTTGTGAAATGTAAATGTACTTCCATTTTGGTATACCATCATAAATTTATCTACAATAAAAGCATAATTATTAATTTAAAATAAATAACAAATAAACAAAAACAATAAATCATTCCAAAAGTAAAAACAAATTAACTAATTTTGTTTGTTTGTTTACAGTTCTGTACAGATGGATATTTCATTTTTTACTGGTATTATAATTTGATTATTGATAATCAACATAATGTTATGTTCTAAATAAAGAAACTTGCATTTACTTTACATACAAATACAAACCCAAGTTGTTAAAATATCATTGCATATTACAATTTGTTCAAATGATTTTCTGCTATCTAAAGTCACTTCAGGAACTGATAAAAAATTTTAACAAACTGAAGAGTGAAATTCAAGCATTGCTAGTTTTTTTTTTTTTTTTTTTTTTTTTTTTTCTTTGCCTTTAAGTGCAAACTAACTTTGATTAAAGCAATTAACTTTAATTTAGTTGTTTTTAAACAATATGGTGCAAAACTTTAGGGGGAAAAAAGTGTTTTCATTATTTTTTATCAATCACATTTTTAAATATTTGGCAAATAGTAGAGGTTTTTTTTCTTTTAGCTACATATTTTATTTAAAAAAATTAGCAGCTAATGTGAAGTAGTAATAAATTGACCACACATACATTTATTACTATTTAATATCATGAGCTCCTTTCAGGTTACTGTGTCATATTTAACTGAATGTAAGAATAATATGGTTAATGTAATTTGTGGTGTCATAGGATTAAGGAAAAATTGAAGAACAGCAAAATTAAAGTTTAACATCTGAGAGTTTTATCTTACAATAAAATTACTTTGAATGTCATAATATTGATAAGAACAAATAGTATTAATTTTGTTCTGTGTTACTATACTATCACTTCCACTCACTGAAAAAAAAAATTGTTTACCAATCATCGAACATTAAAATGTTTACTATTCAGTTGCCGAATATATTAAAATTTTCAGCGGAACCAAATATTTGGATTGTCTGCCGAATGTGCATACACCAAATTCAGACATTCCAAATCCAGACCTAACAGAACATTCAGTGCATATGTAAATATAACAATATAGGAAAATGCACAACAATGTGATTCAAGCATGCAGTTACTATTTACAGAATTTAGTTTGTCGTAATCGAAAATAAGATAGATATTATTGCATGTTAACCAGATTTCATTTTATCCGATAAATTATTGACTGATAGTTTACTACAGGACCAACTGAGTATTTTATGCATAGCGATATTTCATGTCAAGCGGTTTCACGTTATCAGGTTTGGCTGCATTGGATACTTTTAATATTTTGGAAAATATCAAAACATTTTCAAACCCTGTGGAAATATCTGATCATCTTTCCATTTCTCTTGTATGGAACATATTGAAAGAAATATTTTTAAATATTTATATAAGTCTTTTGTATATGCATTGGTCATCATTAATGTAGGGGCACGCCCATAACTTTGCCCCCCCCCCCTCTCTCTTTGGAAAAGTTCCAAATGACAGCCTGCATTCATGAACAATATCAAATCTCAAACCTAGCTGAGTTTTAGAAAAGGATTTTTTGAACATTCTACTATTTTGTAGAACAAGTATTATTCTAATCATGAAACAATCTTTTACTCAAATATATTTGGCTAGTTCATATGTTTGATTGAACCTGGCAAAAATTGCAACATCCATAACCACTCATTTTCTTGTAACTTATTCAGGGCACGTTTTTTTCCAATCAAAAACATTTCAGTTAAAAAAATGTGGTGGAACCAGTGGCCGATTTCCCATATCACGAATGCAAGGGGCTCTCAAGACCATTGAGGCCCCGAAAAGTATCAAAAAGTTCACATGATGTTTTACATTGCTCTGTGGTAAACAGATGGGCCCCCTAAACCTCTAAATCCATCGCTGGATAAAACACTTCCACAACTTAATCAGTGTACAGCAGTATAATACCGAAGATCATTTTTCTCTGACGCTTCAAAACATTCACGGAACTGGGGATAATTGAACAAAATGATCTCTGACATAATTGATGGTTGAAAACTTCAACAGCAGTTAACAATTCTGATAACTGTAAACATTTTACACAACAATTAAGTGTTGATGATTGTTTCAATATATAATCAGTTGTTTTTGAACCAATGTCTTTTTCTAATGCCTTTATAACAAGAGCAACGACATCTTTACATTGTACATATGTATTACAGCTGCCATAAATAGTTATGCTCTTAAAGTTATTCTATTGCAGAACGCTTGAATGACATTTTCAACACCCTTTTAGGCATGAGTACACCAAGCCTTTTTTTTTTCCTACAGCCAATTGAAAAAGTAGCCTCAATTGAACCCACTTGCTCTCAATTAAAAAAAAAAAAAAAAAAACACCATCTTATATAGGGTGCCTCAAAGGGTTAAAATGGTCATCTTGACTGGTCATGCTGTGGGTGTTGTGAGGGGTAGAAATTCTTAATTCATTCATTTTACAATTTTTATCACCTAGATTGGCAACATTATATACTCTTCTAGCTATTTTTCGAAAACAAACAAATATTCTTTAATACATTTGCACTTTCTGGGCGCATCACTTCTGGTGTTCCAATGATGTACTACTGGAAAAATTTTTAAATCAATGCAAAGCTAGCTGTTCATGCTTTATCCAAAGAGCCACACAATAACTTGAACTAGCTGCTTCCCCTAGTTCATTATTTATTTTTACAAACAACACCTGCTGAGAATTTTGGTTGCTCTTTAGTTCGAATTTCTCTAAATTTCAAATGATTTTAAATTTGTTTAGCGTTAACTTCACCCTAATGTTCAATGCTGTATTCCTTTAGGATTGTCATGGTCTCTTTGCATATAATACGGATAACTTCACTGTGTTTTCAATGACAAGGTATGGATGTAACTATTTATCCCTTATGATTTGCTAATTTCTTCTTCTTTATAACAAGACTACATTTGCAGGAGCTCCCAGCTGGGAAAACATGGTCTTTGTCTTCAAAGAAGGGCCCTTTCTTACGACTGAAACATTAGGAAACTAAGAACGTTTGAGCTTTTGCAAAATAAAAATAAGGATAAATCTGGTCCACTCCTTATCACTACCTTTGTTTTTTCTAAAAATAACTGGCTAATTTATTTTAGTTATATGAAAAAAAGTTCACCAGATGGTTGCAACTGTTATACAAATTTGCTTTAGCACAGTTAAACTTGCAAAAATCAAAGTGATTTCTTGATACATAAAATACACCGCCAGCTCATACTGAGCTAGCAGTGTATTTTATGTATTTCTGCCTTAGCCCTAGTTTAGGGTGCTAATTTACTGCAAAATGATTTCTTGATGTTTTTATTATCATTTTTATTTATATACAGTGAAATCTCCTTACAACAAATACCATTATAATGAAATATCCATTTCAACGAAATGAATACAGTAGACTCTCGTTTTACACGGGTTTATTTTACGCGATACAAGACTTGACATCTTTATTTCATTTTACGTGGATGAGTTTTGGTTTTACGCGTATGCGGCAAAGCAAAAAGATAACATTTTCCTCTCTTTCAAAATCCAAACTCCTAAAGATTGCATATTACACTTAATTGCATTTTGGGGTGCTAATAACTGAACTTGGGCCCCTGGAAAAATTTTATGCGATTGGTTCCAGAGCTCTTTCCAGAAGTAAAGTTATTAAACTTACACAGTTCAGACCTCACTAGAAGAAGAGTTTTTAAGAGTGACAAAGGAGGCCAAAACCAACGAGAATACCGACCAAAACCAAAAAGGTTCTTATTGAAATTTTTGAGCCATTCCCAGACAATAGAAATGGTCTTTCTGATTTGTTAGTGAAGGAAGATTCTATCATGGAAATGATGCAAGTGATCATGGATGCGTTAATGCTCTGCAAAGAATTACAGAGGAAAATTCTTAATGACTGCCAAAAGACTATCATAGCCAGCTCTTCCTTATGAAAAGAACACAAAATTAGTTAATCTTTTCTTTATGCATGTCTTGCATAAAAATCGATGTAAGTATACAATTAGCCATCACTAGAGTAAAGTTTATTTATCTACGGAACCTAACCCCTATTTTAACATTAGTACTATTAGGTCACAATTTACGTGATTTTGATTTACATGGCATTTCCGTGGAACGTAACTCCCGTGTAAAACGAGGGTCTACTGTATTCAGTCCCAATTCCATTGCCACTACATTGTTTGAATTCTGTTTGAACGAAGTTCCGGTTACAATGAACAAAACATGTGGTCCCTTGAGGTTCGTTGTAACGATTGGGATTTTATTGTACTTCGTTCTATGTCAGTTGAAAGATGAAAACGGTGCTTTACTTTGATGATTTTCACATTTTAAATAAATATGGCTATTGGGAGATTAAAAAACTTATATGGATGAATTTGTACTCCTGCTGAATCTTATCTATTGCATACACAGAACTTTTATCAGACATTGGACAGTGGACTTGTGACCAGGGTTCGAAAATATGATATTTTCGAAAATATCCGATATCTTTATATATATCGGATATTTTGTTATATATCCGATATTTTTAAGTACCTCAAACTAAAGTCTTCACTCTTTAAAATAGTAAATGCACACATCCACAAATCACTTTATTTTCTTATATTATAATTACAATATGTAGACTTAAAATTACGGTTTCTTTCATTATTAATACCCAAAATTTTGTTTTACATTTCTACCAATTTTAATAGTTAATTTAGCACTCTAGCTGTTTTATTCATTTTTCCCCTGTCAGCTACTTTTACAGTTATATGATTCATCAGAAATGAATAATATGTATTAGTCGGTGCAGTCATAAGACATTTTCTTCTTTTCTGACCAATGTTTAATGGTTAATTAGGCACTTTTAATATGAATTAAAATTGCTACATTACTGTTAATTTTATGAATATAAAACACGAGTAAAAAGGAATATTGTATTACTTTGTTATATTATTGATATATTAATACATCATAATAATATAGTACATACTTTTTAAACTATTTTTAATAATAAATAAACAATATTACTATGATTAATATGCTTTTTATATTGAAAATACCAAAATATCATGATCTTTTCAAAATAAATATCGGATATTGTGATATATATCATGATATATATTGGCAAACTCTGCTTGTGGCAAATATTCTAACTTGGTTGTGTTAATAAGTTTTCATGAATCAGTCATGAGACCAACTTTTGCAATCTTGAGCAAACTAGCATTCTACAAGAATAAAAACTAAAATGAGAAGATCAGATGAGAAGTGGAAAGCTCCAAGGAGGAAAAAGTGATGTTATTTTTAAATAGGTATAGTAATGAATTTTTCTGACACTGGTTTATATTTCAGATATTAAACTATTTTATCACTCATTCACAGATATATTCTTAAAAGAATATAAAATGAATTCTAGTTCATTGGCCTGAAAAAAAGGTTAAGTTGATAATCACTACAATATGATTCAAAAACTCATTCAGGAAAGAACAGAATAATTTCAGTCTTAGTAACAAATGTGATAGAGGAAGTTTATCATATATATGATTACGAAAAATGAAATTCAGTTAAACCAGCTCAACTAGAGAATTATGAACCATTTCACTCAAAAACAGAGCTGTGATGAAAATTCAACTTATGCCGATTTTCAATTGCGTTAACTTTAGAAATTCCGACGATACAAAATACTTGGAATTTTTGTGAAATATTTCAGATCTCTTTTTTAACATACAGATCTATTATAAACATAAAAGAACAAAGTAGTACATAATAAGTCACCAACACAAATAGTATTACACACGAAATACACATATGTAACTTACTACAAATAGTATTGTTTACTTTTCGAATTTTTGTGGTTAAAGAACAATCAAAAACCGCACACAGAAAATCTTTATAATGTAGGTTTCAAAGTATATATTTCATCCATCAAAAAGTTGCTTTGATGCTTTAAATTATTTAAATTCTGAAATAAGCACATTATTGAAATTTTTAACATTATTTTCGTCGGCAAATGAACTTACTTGAAAATTTTCGTTAGAGACAACGCCATTTTGACAGCGCTTCAATACAAAAACAAATCAATCATTCGGATAACAAGCTTAAAAGTAAATAATTAAGAAGAATAAATTCACTGATTTGTAACAGTACCGTTGTAGATATCCCAATAAACTCTTGTCTGCTTATCAAGGTCGGCGTGGATATGTTTATAAACTTCACGAACAGTTGTACACCCTGGTGTCGAAATTTGTAGTTAGTGATGAGTTTTTGTCGTTTTCCTCCATGAGTTTCTTTCAGCTGGAGTCCCTATACGAAAACGAACGTTTTCATATAGGGATTCTATTTCGTAGTCGAAGGGAGAGTCACTGCTTAAATAATTTAAATCATAAGCGTGTACGTTGAGTGGTCATGAAAATTCATTTTATGGTACTAGTAGAATAAAATATATTTAACGGGAAAGCCCACACCGCATATGGCTTTCCAATCCCTTGAGTAAATAAAGATCTCTTTTCTAAGTTGAAAAATCCTTTTGTTTGATTAATATGTTTACAGCTTTTAACCCAAAATCCAAGCGTGTTCCGTCCTTATCTCTTACCCCCAAGAAATGGAGATTTAATAAAATGATACATTCCAGTTAGAACAAAACAAATATTTGTCTTCCGTTGAAAAAAATTAATTGAACTCTTCCATAACAAAAGTTCCAATTCAGAAACGACAACTGTCCCAACCTGCAAAGCAGTGGCGTACATAGCACCTCCGCAACCCCCGTAGCGCGGGAAGAGCGCAAGAGGGGAGCAAGCTCTAGAAAAAAAAACACTATGTTAAAATAAAAATTTATTGTGTCGGGGGACACGTTTTTAAATCTTGCGAGTGGGGGGGGGGGGGGGGAGCAGCGAAATCTATGTAAGCTGCTGCTACAAAATCTATTCTTTAGCAAAACGGCCTTATTCTCTCTGAAACATCATTTTTAAATCTGCGGTCTCTAAACGTAGATCAATAACAACTCAGTTATTAAAGTTATTAAAATGAGTTTCGCCAAGTAAGATTTAATAATTTAATTTTGTGCCGAATTTCAAGACTAAATACTCTACATCATTTCCTTACTCTATCTATGTGTGGAGATTACATCACGTGCAAACAAACAGACATCGTCTCCCTTATTTGATTTTCTCTGTTTTTCAATAAATGAAAAGAATTTTGCCTATTTACTGCGAAAACATGACATTTTTCTGAAAAGACTAAAAATTCCAGTCTCATCTTCTGCCTGATCCTGACTAATTGTGTACTCGAACATCTTCAATTTTAGTCGCCAAATGTTTTATTATATTATTATTATTATTATTATTATTATTATTATTATTATTATTATTATTTTGTGATTTTCGTTTGAGAGATTATTTCTCTAAATATGATTGCAAGGGGTCGACGAAGCCTTTGGGGTCAATAGGATATCGATGAATATTTAGAGGACGATAGGGGACGCTAATTGTGTATCAGTGAAAATACAAATCAAATTTAGCTTAAATGAACTGTGCATTTAATTAAGAAATAAGGACCATAATCCAAATGTAATTGCGCCCAGCAGAAAAAAAAACTGATCTTCGTGATCACTATTGAAGTTGTTTTTCGAATGGCTCTGTCAAGGTTCTCTCATAGTTTTAGTAGTCTCCTATCAAAGAGATCTAAAATGAGGGAATGGGAAAGGTAAAACCAAAAAACGTTTTTGAGGTTTTAGTTTCCCCATATTCTCGCTCTTACTTAGTGAAGTATGCTTGGTCATTTGAAGAATTACTTCTAGAAATCTAGAAATAGATTAAATGCTATGGGACGAGGTAATTTGTAAAGAATATTAAGTAACTTCAAATAAATACAGGCGTCCCTCGTACAGGACCGCGCTAAGCCTGATCGGCGCCGCTGTGCAAATGTCTTTTATGCGTTCTCCCGCTTACTTTTTCTGAAATTACAATTTTCAAAGCTCAAGTTTCGTCGTTCTTTGGTGTTATAACAGGGCTTGGGACAACCCTCCCCGAACATTTTTTGAAGTTCAAGACTTATAAACGCAATTGTTGACTATTTTCTAGTAACGTTAAGGTCTCGGCAATTTTTCGAAATAAAAGCTCTAAAAAGACAACCTATATCTAAGACTATCTTCAATGTTGTTAGGTGGCTCTCCTCAAATTGAGGACGATCTGTAATGATTTTATTTTGATTGGGGGGGGGGGGGGGGTAGGACCTTCCAGGGCTTGGCAGTTGAAAATATTCGGTACGGAATCATCGATACGGAATAAAAAGGTTAAAAAAGGGAGGAAATAATATTTAAAAAAAAAGAAAAAAAAATGTGGTTGGAGCGTAATTAGCTGACAAATGATCTACAACATGGAAATTTTTTATTAAAAGATTTATTTTAAAGAGAACTACGATTTTCCCTCAACATTTTATAAGCCGAAGTGACATTTAAAAATGATATGTTTCAACATTTTCCTATTTAAATGATTAAGAATATAATAAAACATTTCATGAGGAAAATACAGGAAGTTAAAATCTTAACTAATTGACTAATACTACTCACGAAAGTGTTTCATATGCATTTAAATCACTTTCAAGTATTCTGTTTGGTTTCAGTGCGAGGCGCATCCCTACTCTTTATTGACACTACGTACTTATTATACATATTAAACCGTTAAAGTAAAAAATGTGAACTAATAATACATACCAAATGTAACTCAAGATGGTGGTGGTCCTCTCCACATTTTTTATTTCAAAAAAATAAATAAATAAATAAATCTAATTTAAAGAATACATTATAATAAACGAATGAAAAAAAATTTCTCTGGTTTTCCGTACGTCCCAAAACTAGGAACATTGCAAATATTTTATTATGGAATACACTGTACATTTTTATTTCATATCTCAAAGTTATTTCGAGTTCAGTCAGTGCCGGATTAAGCCAGCGCGGGGCTCGTAGCAAATGTTACCAAGGGACCCTCGTTTTCATATGATAATAAACAGTAGCGGACTTCTTCAAGGAGTCGAGGGGGGGGGAGGCGTATAGGGCTGGATTCAGACTTAACGGGTTTCTAAGCGATTTCAGGTATGGGGCCTATTTTGTAGCCCAGACAACTGTGTTGGAGGCAAAACAGGATACCTTTATCGCAGTGCGCTTCTTTTTTCTTTTCACTGATACTGAACGTGTCTACCATCTTTCGCCCCAATCCCCAAGGGGATTTCTGCTTGAGAGTATGATGGATGGGAATTTCCCAGCGAGGGGTGTGGGGTATATGAATTCAAACTAGTTGTAGGGATTTTGGTTTAGGGGACAATCGTTTGAGGGAAATTTTATGCGGATTATTTTTCCCTGTTCAGAGCACGTACGTATTTTTACTCGGACTTTTTACTTATTTTCCAAAATCATTGTTCAGTCCGAAAATGGGTAAACAGCATTAGATTCATCGATTTAATCGGAGGGAAACTAATATTACACAACTAACATTTATACGGGATTCACAATAAATCCACGAATAGAAGGTACTGGAAAATGCACCAGCATTATAAACTGCAGAGTAAGGGTGGTTTTAAGTAAAGGACAATTTGAAAGTATAATTGGAAGTCGTAACCCGTTCAGAGTTTTTATTATGCCTAACGATTTTTTTGGGGGGGTGGGGGGAGTTTAGTGCCTAAAATTGAATTACTTTTGGAAAAAAGACGTAACTTTGTTCGTTGACTTACGCTCTTTCAACAAAAACTAATTTAATTGTTTTCCAGGCATTCAAAATATTGGTTTTAATTTTTTTTTCCTTCCGTGTGCGTTTTTGCCGATGAAGGAAAACATATTTTTTTATATTGAATGAGCCGACTAAGTGAAAGTGAGGCCCACAATACCAAGGCCCACAATAATTTGGAGACCCTTCTCCATTCTATCACTTTATGTCAACACAAAATATTGCTTAATTTCTCCTCAGTGGAGAGTCTTTTTTTTTTTTTTTTTAACACCATGGGGCCTTGTGCAGTCGCTGTTTGCCTATGTCTAGCACCAGAACTGCTTTTTTATAGTCATTTTATAAATTAATCCTATACTGCTTTTTTATATTCATTTTATAAGTATATTATAGCTCAATTAAATGGTGAAGGGGATATTGCCCGCCCCCTCTCACGCAAATATGCAAATGAAAAAAAATGGTCATGTACCAAACAGTTTTTTTTTTTTTTTTTTTTTTTCAGTCTTCTTCGTTATACTAGTCAGTTTATTAATGATAATAAACTTATACTTTGGATGAAATTTAAGGAATGAAACTTTCGTACTGATACAGAACATCTAAATGAGACAAATGCTAACCAAGCATCAAAGAAGTTTTTTAAAAAAATAATTAATCATTGATTTTCCCTAGGCCCAGGCATACTTGACCTGTGTGGTATTCAGGCCTTGAGAGGAAGTAGGAAGAAATCAGAAAGGTGCCAAGCTATTAGTGTATAAACAGGCCCGGACTGGCTATAGACTTGACCGGGACTTTTCCCGGTGCGCCCTTCTGTTGTTTTCTTATTTTCCAAAACAATGTTTTAGAAATATTTAAATAAAATTATGTGGAACCAAGAAGTGATTTTGCATGTGAATATTTTCACATGCAAAAGCAATGTTCTTATTTATATGAACGTTCCTTTTTATTACCCCCATAAAGGCAATTAGTCCCCTCTCGTATTCAAAACATATTCCAGTTTTTGTAAATAGATTTAATTCCTTCACTGTCTCATTGGCCAGATGTGTGCACAAAGGAAGGGGGTCACGGCATAACCTTTGGCGGAAATTAAATAAAATGTTAGGTTGAACTGCAAATCTTTAGTAGATATGTGTTTTTATTTCTGCCTTGCTCACCTTTGGTATATTTTTGTAATCATTTATGTTTTTCCGTTCATTCACAGAGAAATGTATGAAATTTTTTTATACAGTCAAACCTTGATATATCGAACCTCCTTATCTCGAAACCCTTGATGTCTCGAAACAAAAATTTTCCCAAGCATTTTCTTTAAAAACCCCTATGTATCTTCCATAGTTATCTCGAAATTTATTTTTCGAAACCCTTGATATGTCGAAATTTTTGCACAGAAACAAGTTTCAATTGTCGTTTTGCTTTGGCAATTTTTGTAGTAAAACCAGTTCCAGAGACAATTGCTTAACGTTTTTCATCCCTTTTCTTCGAAATATTGTGAATAGGGGAGTGTTGGCATGAAAGGGGGGCAGTGTTTTCCCCAGAGTTTAGAATCTTTGTGCCTTTCTCTCGAACATGTTGTCCACTTTGATGAAAGGGGTTCGATTTTTCGTCCGTCAGTCTTCAAGATAAAACGGAAAATGCGTTCCTCATTTTCATCATTCAACTTTTTTAACTTCTACAAAATGGTTGCTGAGAACTTTTTGAATGTGAGGTTACTGGGTAAAGATAAAATTAGAATTTTTAAATTTTTAGGTAAAAAAAACCCCAAGTCGAAATTGTTGTTCATTTTAAAATCTTATCCTGTGCACTTTCGACAATTAGAAATACAAAATACATAAATGCATATAGCGTACGTGTGTGTAAATGTGAGAGTTAATAGTGTAATTTTTTAAAAACCTTGATAACTTGAAAACTCGATATCTCGAAATTTTTCCTCGTCCCGAGCGATTTGAGATATCGAGGTTGTATTGTATTTCCAGATAAAAAATATTCTATATGCATTGAACTTATGTTGTACATAGAAATTTAAATAGAGCAAAATATTTTTTAGATTTACAATGTTTTTTATGGTGCAGTTTATTGATTAATTTCATTTAATCGACTGAATAAATTTACCGTACACCGCCACCGTCAATTTAACAGTCTCAGCCATTATTTAATCGAATTACATAAAATCGAATAGAACATTTTAACATTTTTTACTCTCAGTTTGACGCCACTATTCCAGAGTTGCCCCCTCCTCCAGGGCCGACGAGAGCCCATGTCAGTCCTTTTCGGAAGCTATTAGGAACCGTGGCCCGGCAATTCAGGTGAGGGGGTCCGGCTCGGGATCGGAGAAGTGAAATTTGATATGTTTTATGAACGAGGGGGACCCTACAACCAAATTGGCAAGGGCTTTGAATCTCGCCCCCCCCCCGGCCCCCGAAGAAAGAAAAAATACCTCTTAAAACAGCCCTCCCAAAAAAAATTTTCAACGGCGCAGACTATACCATAGTCCCCTTTTCCCCAAGGGTGGCACCGCCGACTATTCTATATAAGTTAATTCCTAGCTCCTTTGCATGATATGAATAGCCTTTGTACAGGAAGCTTTATTTATTGATATGAATTAATCGAATCAATATTTATTTCTGAGCCAAAACCGGTACCAACTGCTGCGCACACAACACTTTAAGCAAATTATCTCAAACGCTGGAAATAGATAATCATTTCACAACAAACCTGCTCCTTTTTCTGTGCCAATCCACATGTCATTTAATTCACGAGCACTAAAATTTAAAAATAAAACACAGCACGTGTTGGACTGCGAACCATCCAAAGTGCAGCTATCAAAAATAACACCCAAGGTCTCAAACAGAATCTACTAACACGATAGCGATTATAATTATCATTTTATCTTAATTCATTGAATTATGAATAGAACGGATGTCGTGCAAAATGGTTTGGCTCACGTTATTGAACTTTGGACAACAGAAATAATATCAGTGCATGTTTTAACTGAAACTCTATCTCTGGTCTTGATAAACTCTGATGAACTCAGTTTTCAGGAGGAGAACTTAATGTAAACAAATTATAGTAAAGTAGATTTAAGAGAAAACAAGATTCAACTCTTATCGGACATGCTATATTTTGAGATAGTCAAAGTAAAAGAAAATGTACACATTCTTTTTTCTCCTTTGTTTGAAGGTCAGGGCTATCTCTATCTGCAATGTACGTCTGACGGGACAATGAAAAAGTTTTAAACTGAGACCCATACAAATCGTGGAATAAGAAGCAAAAACCATTCGTTATGTGCAGAATTTTCAAAACAAGCTGTCCAACTAAAGACAAAATGAAACATTAGCAACCATGAATTTCAGTTGCTGAGGTTATTCACTGGATATTTTTGTGGAATAAACCAGTGATGCCCACTAGAAGGGACAGGTGAGGATCCGGAGCGTGGGGGGGGGGGGGGGGATCATAACCCGACCAAAGGCCATGCCAGCCTAGTCGGAAACTATGTGCCCGACTCTTGAGAAGGCCCGACTCAGAATCGTAGGCGAGGGGGGGGGAGGCAGTGACCAAACTGACAAAAGAGACCCGCATTGGCTACCTGCGGCCCTGATAATGACCTCTCTTTTAAATGACCTAAGGGTGCCTACAATTACGAACTTATGAATAATATTTCGAAAAATTCACCCCAGACCCCATACTAAACTTAAAAAGCAGGCTGAAGAAAAACTAACTGTTCATTCAAAAATTCTTAGAAAAAAACCCCCTAAATCTCAAAAATCTCATTTTTTTACAATAATTTTTTATTTAAACTCTTAATTTTCACTTAAATTACTTCTGAGAGTTACTTTTAGCTTTTCGCAGGTTTCTCTCTTGCACTATTTAAGCGGAAATTTCGTCAAGGGTCACTTGTTGCTCCTGGGTTTGTCTGGTTTGACCCACATTCGTAGCGACTAACGCATAGCGCGAATTCCTAGCTCATCCTCTCCGACTGACACATCGCTCACGGAAACTTAACTCATTTTCAGTTCACATAGTCCAGATCAGGGGCGGATGGGGCCGGCGGACATACGGGCATTTGCCCGGTGGGCCGCATCGAATTTTACAACTGAACAGCCCCCCCCCCCCAAAAAAAAACTTTCTTTATTTTCTTTTCTTTTTTTTATTTTAAAAAATACATTTAAATTTCTATGACAATATTATAATATTCCGGTTCATTTCTCAACGATTTACAAGAAAATAGCGACAAGAAAAGTAATGGCTACAAATGAAAAAAAAAAAAAAAAACTCTACAAACTCATATTGTGGACAATACGATATTTTTCTGAAAACGGTAAATTCATCGGATAATTTTGTTTCATAACTGCCCAGGGCTTTCTAAGGGTTCTGGGCTGCCTCTCGTTCGTAGGGGACAATGAACTCGTTTAGGTAGGGTCGTCGCCGGGAAAGGCTGCCAATTTTAATAGTAATGAACAAAAAAAAAAAAAAAAAAAAACGAGCTGATGTTGGCATCACATGATTTTCTTTTACGCCAATTTAATGATAATAGCGCTTTGAAGTAAGCATGAAAACACTAAATATTTTCACCCCTAATTTCTTGCGAACCGAAGCAAAAAAAAAAAGGTTTACTCAAATTTATTTCCCCATTATTGGCAATTTTAATGTGATTTAGTGGTTAACTCTTTAAATATCACCAACGTTGTCCAAATCAAAACCAGATTAAAAAAAAAAAATCATTTAATCTTTCGCCAAGTTCGCGGCCAAAAGCTTGGCGATATATCGCCAAGTGTTTGACAAATTACAACAGCACTTGAGTTAGCATTGAAATTAACAATGATTTCCCCTCAAAAAGGTGTAAAAGACACCTTTAGGAACATCCAAATGCAACCAAAAGGGAAGGTGAACAACTAGACCCCACTAGGAGTCTACGTGCCAAATTTCAACTTTTTAGGACATACCGTTTTTGAGTTATGCGAGATACATACGTACATACGTACATACACACATTTACACATACGCACATGCATACGTACATACGGACGTCACAGGAAAACTCGTTGTGATTACCTCAGGGATCGTCAAAATTAATATTCCTGGTGTCTGTACGTTCTTAGGCATGTATCCGCGTGTGGTCGGGCCGAAAAAATACTCAACATTCATTCGTGGGTGAGCAAAATGGAAATTAAGGCCGATTTTTGAGTGAATTTTTTTCGCGAATACAATATTTCCTTTTTTGTCAAAGGAAGTAAAAAGAAACGAAACGTTTTCGGTAGTAAAAAATTGAAGTATTAAAAAAAAAAAAAACTCGCGGAGTTCCAGTGACAAAAAGTATTTTTTATTTTAGAAGAAAATGCGTCGTTTGAATATTAAGCAATTAAATCTTTGAGTATTAGTTAGGAACATCTACGATACTTTATTATGGTTTCCCTAACTGAAGGCCGCTGAAATTTTCATTTCGAACACATTTTTTTAAGGAAAGAAAGTATTCAGTATGTAGTAAAAACACATGACAAGCTTCAGCAGAATACAAAAAGATAGGAATAAATCATGGGCTTGAATCATATGTTTCGTAGGGACCGCCGAAGCATGTTGAAAATGGAAAAAAAGTTTAACTGCACTAAGGGAGATTTAAAATATTGTAACGAATAGTCACACCAGTTTAGCAGTAAATTACCGAACCTAAACCAGGTCTACGGCAGAACAACATGCATTATACAAGACAGCTCAGTTATCACATCCAGAGACTGCAATTTGTTCTCGTTAGGAACATCAGCCTGGAATAGTGAATAACCGAGATAGCCTTCATTTACAAGCCTTGCCTTCAATTTGCGAGTTGAACCACACCATGCTGTGGACAGCAGCTGGTGAGATAAATTTACTTGCCAGTTTGTCTGCGCTCTCTGCTTCAAAGAAATGACGTCTGCCAGTTATTCACTATTCCAGACTGATGATTTCTAACAAGAACGAAACTGCAGTCTCTGGACGTGATCACCGGGCTGTCTGCTATATTGCATGTAGTTACACCAGCAGTTTTAAGAGTTTCAATGTACAAAACGAAAGTAAACCAAAACTTTATCCAGAGATTCTGGAGGAATGATATTTTAAGTAAAACAAAGTTAGGAAAAGAAAACCTACGATGTCGCAGAAAAGTTTCACATCAGTTCAAAATGCTAAAAGATTATTTTAATGAATTCCCAACGCCTTAACTTCAAACAAGTACAAACATTAGGCTGCAATTTAAAAATTTCACTGTTTAACATTACAAAGAACTATTTAATCTTACCAACGATCGGTTGAAAACTGCGTTTTAAAAGCTAAATCCGAAAATTTTTCGTTGGAGCCTCCCCAACGCGCTCGCCAGCATCATTAAAAGTCGTTTCAAATTTTGTTTAATGGGCTTTAGTTTCGAAAAATTTTCAGAGGAGATCTCCCGAAAATTCCTCTCCGTCACGTCATTGAAAGTCGACTAAAATAAAGTGTTTTAAGCTTCAGTTTCAGAAAGTTGTCGGTCTTCTTAACGTTATCAAAGAAGACCTACATTCCTATTTTTTAGATTTCAATTTCGAAAAATTTTCTGGGGAGCACCCCTGAACCTCTTCACTTCCTAACAGTACCGAAGGACATCTCGAAAGCATTTTTAAGAAAACAAATTAAAAACTTCCCGAGGGGGCTGGCAAAGGATCTTTGCTCTCATTAACATTGTCAAAAATAGACTAAAACTGTGTTTTGGAGTTACAATTATCAAAAATTTCCAAAGCGAGCCATCCTATGATTAACATACTTAGTAATCTAACAATAACCTATAAAAGTAACATCATAAAAGTTAACAATAACTATAAACTTATAAAAGTTTTTATGCATACCCTTTTCCACAACGCGAAATTTCAACTTACGCGAGGGGTCTTGGAACGCATCCCTCGCGTAAGTCGGGACTCTACTATATTCTCTCAAAAGTTTGGAGGATGAGGGGGAACTGATAGACATATGTACGAGTAACCATCTCATAACCTCCTATTTAAAAAAAACACATTAGTTTAATAAACTTTTTTTAAATGATTGATTTAAACTTTTTTAAGTATATGCTTTAATTATTATTCCTATTAATTTATCATTTCATGTTACCTTTTGTTGAAGACAATTACATGTGTTTATCGTTTAAGAACTCATTCAGTATTGTTTCTTGTACTAAGCACTTTTAGTCATTTTAATTAAAAAAATTTTATCCGCTGATTAATAAGTGGAAATTGGCGGATCATAGATAATCGGCAAAGTGGTCTATTATAGCCGACTGCCGATAACTCAATTAAGCGATGCATAACTGGTTGGAACAAAAGTCTCCCCTCCATTTTTCACTTTATTTGTTATGTTATGTATATATTTTTTTTAATTTAATTTTTAAAGAGTTTATTTTTAATGAGAAAAATAATATCAAATAACCAATTTCCTTGTTTGACGCTAATGCATAGACATGCAAACACAAAATGAAATTTTTCTGTTTCTTATGTAAAACAAGTACGCAACAGTTAATTTTCCCTTTCTTGAACGGATTCACATGTAAAACAATCTAAATTTAACAAAGCATGTTTAATAATTCTGAATGCATCAATGGAAACTCGCATGAAGCAAACTGCTGTTACAATCCGATCTCATCAACTCCTCATTTGACCTTAATTTAAGGGCCAATTACACCCACTGAGGATATCCTCTTTAATTTTTATTCGAAATGTAAGTCTGCTCAGTCACACAGCTCGGAATTTGCTTGTCGAGTAAGTCGAAACTAAAATCATCATAGTATTTTTAGAAAGCTGCTGAGTTTTTAAAAAATAAATACATAAATGGAAGATAAAATAGAAGAAGATGAGATTGTTTTGGATACTGAACAAACACCGAACCAACCTGAACCTGAAAAGGAAGACAAAACAGAAGATGCAATTGTGTTGGATATTGAACAAAAAACAAACCATACTAAACTTAAGAAGACATCTTGTGGAAGTAAGTTTTTAAGTTGAATACATTGAATATTCCGCGAATCCTGATTAAACGAAAGAAGTCAAGTCTGGTTATATCGATATTTTTTAATATCTTCCTGTTTTTAAATATAAACTAAGTTTTTAACTCTTTTATACTACATTATTTGTACTTAATACACGTTTTTGTCATTTTTTACTCATAAACTAAGTGTCCAATTCTTCTTCCACACAGCAGATATTAAAAAGGGGGGGGGGGGGAATGATTTCGATTGATTTTTCAAAATTTTTTAACATTAATATTTTCCTTTACTCACGTTTTAAATCCACGGTCTTAAAAAATTTTCGTTTGCTTCCAGAGGACATTATTGAAGCTAGAGGGGGTGGGAAGAGATTCAAATTCCTGCCGCTGCTGTAGAACGTAATACGAAATAAAAATATGCGTTAATGTATACATAGTATAAATAAATTGCATTAAAAGGTTTTTTTTTTAATTATATTCGTTTTTCATTCCCCCTCCCTCTCTGAAATTGTTATGGAAGTTTTTGCTTTAAACAAAAGCATTAGGATTAGGAATTGCGCCATGTACATAACGGCTTCTCCATTCCAGCCTGTTACATATATGCAGTAGCGTCACTACGGGGGCGGTCCACCCGGAGTGCTACCCGCCTGGGGGTGAAACCCAAAATGGATTTGCGAGCTTAGGAAAAGTATAAATACTTGACTCTTAAAAATGTTTCCCAACATTTTATTTTGTACTTAGTACATAATATCAACGCAGTAGCATCACCACTGGGGGGTAGGAGTGCACCAGTTGACAGTCCTGGGGGGGGGGGATGATTTAAAGATTTAAGAATAAAAGAGAAATATAGGTTCTTCCATTCAGATTTTTTTTCCGCAACGTCTTAAATGGGGTTGTTTCCCTTCAGTCAAAAGTAGTACTTTTAGTCACTGAAATCGATAGAATAAGCAAAAAAAAAAAAAAAAAGAAAAGAAAAAAAAAAAATAACATGGACCCAGAAATTTCTTTCATTTTCCCAACAGTTATTTTTTAATTAATTTTTTAAAATGTCCGATTTTTCAAACAAGGCGTGGTCTAGATGACGTCACAATGATGCTTTTTGGCGCATCTTTGTACCGCGTTTCCACGTTATGATAATCAAGAAGCTAATTAAAATTGCGCTCTGCGCTTGCTATCAACCATATTGTTGCCAATACACGTGAGTACAGATACGAATTAAATATTTTGCTCTGTGAATGGCAACTCAGAATGGCATTTCATCATTTGTGATGTCATCGGCAAGAAATGTAAACAATGAAAAATCACCGATTTAAGTAAGTTTTTAAAAATATTAAACTTAAACAAATTATTTAAAAAATGGTTAGATCCTATGTTTTTAAGCATGTTCTTTCAGAAAAATATACTTTTAAAATATTGGAAACGACCCCATTATGCAATATACCAGACAGCCCGCTTATCACATCCAGAGACTGCAGTTCCGTTTTTGCAGTGCAGTCTCTGGATGTGATAATTGGACTGACTGGTAAATTGCATATGGTTCTTTTCTGCCGAGCCCTGACTTAGAGGCGGTAACTTACTGCTAGTCTTAAACTATGTTTAATCAATCAAACACAGTAGCATCACTGCGGGGCAATTGCGCCAGCTGATTAGTGGCGCAGCCAGAAAATTTTTCTGGGAGGGGTTTTCAAAATCGAAAATTGTTGCTTTCCTTCCCATTCATTTACAATGCATAATTATTCAATATCGAAGAATTTCTACAGATTAGTAATTATTCATTCAAAGTAACTGCCTAAAAACAATTTATAATTCGTATTGATATCACTATGAAACGAAGAAAGTGGGAAAAAGCACATAATATTTACTATTAGTTTTACTTTAATCTTATATCCCTTTTTTTTGTGTGTGTGTGTTTTTGCGAGATCATTTAAAACCTCCTTCTCAAATACATTCATGTCTTTATGAATGTCAAATGCTAGCTAATAACGGTTTCGATCTTTCGAAGAGAATAGGGAAGTTGCAACCTATTAAATGTTCATATTTTGGCTATTGCATATTGTTAATTGACCCTCAAAACTAAAAAATTCACCATCGCCGAATTTTAAAACACCGTGGTTGATTTTTAATGAATTTTTAAAAATCCACGCGCAAAAGTGCGCTCTTCTGAAACGTCACGAGCCTACGTCACAGGGCGCGAATGGGCAGCCTTCCGCCGAAGATCCCTTGTTTTCGCTAGGGACATTTTGAGCGCGCTGATATTTTTATTTTTTAGAAATTCAGTAATCCTTTTGAACACACTATGGAGGTCGGATTCGTTAAAGCACAATCTAAATAGTCTTCCTCAAATAATATCAATGGTGATATTCGAATATTTCCGAGAGGATGAGAGGTTTAATGTTCCAGAAACGCGAGGAGATAAGCCTTTTACGTTTCATCTTCGAAGTCGAATGCACGTTCTTCGATTTCTCCCAGGACATGGGAACCGGTTCGCTAGCGTTTCTCTCCTATCGGACGTCACTTCCTATGCCATCTGACGTCACAGGCGCTTGAACTTTAAAAATTAATTTAAAAAAAACTACTTATTGTATCGCAAAAATTTTTTCACCTATGATGTTCATACATGTTACTCTATCATATAAAAATAAAATTGAAAAATCCAAAACTTCCCTATTGGTTAAGAGCCTCAGAAAATCCGGTGCGGAAGGTTTCCTCTCTCTAGATATCCCTAAAAAGGATTTGTGCAGTGATGGAAGTGCTGAGGGACCATGATACCCTGTAGAGCTTTACTGACACCATTTTAGCTATCTTATACCAGGGTGGACGTGGGTTGCTCATCATGAAATACAACTTTTATATTTAAGAATTGAAAAGTAATTTCTGACTACTTCCCGATCATTAAAAGCAGTAAGATATTTTGTTGAAACCTATTCTGCTAGGAAAAACTTAAATACTCTGTTTTTTTCCCTTGATTTTAACGGAGGAAATGAATGTACTTGTGTTCTGGAAGGGGTTTTAACCCCAAAACCTCTCCCGTGACTGCGACACTGCAGCTGATACACTTCTGGGAAGTGACCCCTAAAATACAATTAAAAATCTAACAAATATAAATACTGAAATTTTGATATAGTTTAAATTATATTTAATCTATCAAACACAATATCATCACTACGAGAGGGGGGACACGTCTGCACCACGTGATGACACTCTCTGGAG
The DNA here is from genome assembly GCF_026930045.1 of Uloborus diversus. Classification (NCBI taxonomy): domain Eukaryota; kingdom Metazoa; phylum Arthropoda; class Arachnida; order Araneae; family Uloboridae; genus Uloborus; species Uloborus diversus. Next base: position 125,613,829 of record NC_072731.1, on the reverse strand, counting down.
AGTGACACCCAAAATGTATTTAAGAGTTTCTGAAAAATATAATTACTGAAATACCAATATATTTTAATTTAAACTTGCCCCATCAAATGAAGTTCTTCACACATCATGTAAAATCATTTATTTCTCCCCCCCCCCTTGAATTTACTATCCGTTCAGAGAAAACGGGTGCCCTCCGATGGTACCAGAATACTTGAAGCCAATTTATTTATAACTACTTTATTTGTTTATTATTATTTTACTTCCTTTTGGAACATTTAGAATTGTGAGGAGTATTTATAAATGGTATACGTATAGATGAGTGGACTCCTTTTTTTCTTTCCTGTACAAAGTGGGAAATAGTGGCGTACGCAAGTCTCCAGGAGACGTTTGCCGCGGGCGACAGCACTGTCAGGGGGCGGCAAGATTTTCATTTATTTTCAGTTATATTGATGCATGGCCCCACTGAATACTTAAGCGCCAGCGCATTCAGTGGGTCCATGATAGATGTTAAATTAACGTTTCAAACACGTCATTCTCGAAAGATTGCCGGAAAATGAAGCTTTAAAGTCTCATTTTCAAAAAAATTACGTGATCCGGCTCCCAAACCTATCATCCTTCTACTAACATCTCCTAATACTGTCTAAACCATAGGTTCCCAACCGGTGGTTCACGAACCCCGGGGGGTTGGGGTTCGCGAGAGGTACAAAGGGGGGGTGGTGGGGGGGTTCGCGAAAATAATATCATAATGGCGAAATTTTAACGTCCGTTTGAGATTTAGTCTCATGTACAAGCGTTTTGTGTTCATCATTTTTCAGTTGTCTCGATACTCTTTGGATACAAATGTTAGCACGCGTGTTGATATTCTATTTTGTACATTTAAAGAAAAAAGTCTGTCATTACGAGACACGGGTTTTTACCGTTTTCGTAAAGCATGTTAGAATTGAACCCTTACCGAAAAAGTTCAACTTTTGATAAAAGCATATGAATGCTCCAGTTTTCTCAGTTAAATCGAAAAATTCAATTAAACTTGATGGAAACATTATGAAACATCTTTAATTTTCGATGTTTAGTTTCTTTTCCATTTGAGCGCGACGAAAAGCTATCGCACTTCTCTTGTGCTTCGCCGAAAATGCGAATGACACAAGTGCAATTGCGCTGCTGTTTATTTGCTATAATTTTCAATTATCAAGACTAAAACATACTTGAGTTTTATTGGTGAAAAAAGAGAAGAAATGGTTAGCTATCCCAAAAATTTAAAAAAAAAAATAAAAAATACGTTAGGAAAAGTTCGTGGGTGAAGCTTGCGTACGTCGTCAAAAAAAAAAAAAAAAAAAAAAAAAAAAAAAAAAAAAAAAACGGAACTAAAAAAATTAAACTTAATTTGCTCTGTATGTAAAAAAGGAACTCATGAAATTTTAGCAGAAAACTCTCTAATAATAAGTGCTGAGCATAAAAATATTTTTGTTGGCAAAATGTACCGTTTCTGTAATAGTTAAAGTTTATTGCAGGCTTTCCTATTATTTTTTAAGATGAAATAAAATAAATTATTTCGTACATTTAGCATAAGGATAAGAAAATTCTTCTGCACCCAAACGATTAATGTGCGCAATAGATCATTATCAAACAACTAGATTCATAGTCCTTTTCAAGAAGATGAAAATTTAGAGAACTTTCTAATTTTACTGGAAGAAAAAACATCATTTAGTAAATCCGAGGCATTTTCTCTTAAAAGATCACTTTTAGTTGAGTGATTTAGTGTTACAAATAAATGTACTGATGTGTCAGAAAAATACATTTTAAATTTTATTGCTCCTATTGGACAAAGTTTCCGAGGGAATAATGAATTTCAGCTTGTAGAGATAAATGCAGAAGGAAATTAAGTGCTGAACCTAATGAAAGACCAAAACAGTGAAGCAAAACATTGGAGCCAAACTTTTAAAATCTTCGCTGAGTTTGTTCTGTTGAATTTGTTTTGAACCTTTTTTAACAGTCATTTTAGCTTGTAGCAATGTTTGCACTTCTATGTTTTGCCATTATTATTTTTGTTTCTGAAACTAAGAACCTCCCAAGTTTTATTGTGTGGGGGTGGGGGGGTTGGTGCTTTTCACTTATTACTTAGTGCACGGGTTCGCCAAACTCATACAGAATTTAAAGGGGTTCGTAAGGCAAAAAAGGTTGGGAACCGTTGGTCTAGACTAATGGTTTTCAAACTACAATTTCAAAATGCTTATATAGAGTCTTAAACCTCACCTCCGCTTAACATCACCAAAGAACGTTTAAAATTGCGATTCTTAAGCTACGATTTGGAGAAATAGTCTAGGGTGTTTCCCTGAATACCTTTCCTTTCGTTACGAAGATGAACGATGGCCAATTAAATTGCGTTTTTAAGATTTCAATTTCAAAAAGGCCATCGAACTTCTCCTGTTTCTAACATCACCAAAGATCGTAAAAGTGCGTTTTAAATCGACAATTTTGAAAATTGCCTGGAGTTTTTCCATATGAGACTTCAATTTGGAAAAAAAATTCCGGTTGGACCCCCCTAACTTGAACCTCTCCTGTTCTTATCATCATCAAAGATCATCTAAAAAGTAGTTTTTAAAGTTACAACATTGCAAAATTGCCATCGCTGCTTTCTTGAACCTATTCTCTCCATAAATATTAGCAAAGATGGTTTACAATTTCGTTTTTTAATTTTTTTTAACTGACAAAATTTATCTAAAACTACTTTTTTTTTTTTTTTTTTTTTGCAACTATAACTCTGAAAATGTCCGAGGGAAGTATTCCTGACCCCTTATTTCTGCTCAAACCTGCAATTACAACTTGGATCATATTACTAATGTGAAGGAGTAATTGAACTTGTTGTCTTTGTAGTAAAAGATATATTAGTAATATTTTAATTTTTTTTCCTTCACAAAAGGCTATTTGAATATTGATAATTTTGAACTTGATATCAAAAGTAAATGGCGGTAAAAATTGTATTTTCCCCTCCAAAAAAGTCCTTTGTCCAAAAAAGTCCCATCGCTGGTATTGCATTAGCCACAATTTTAGATCTTGTTTACTTTTGGAGGTGAAACGGGTTTACATATTTTTTGGGAAAAATTGAAACTCCCCCCCCCCCTCTCTGGGGAAAAACTACTGATGGGAAGAGAGATACATTGGACTCAAAAGTTAAGGTACAACCGCTTTTTTGCGTCTAATTTGCAAATGAATGAATGTAGAAACAAAAAACTTGGAGGATATGTGCATTAAATAGTTTGTTATTGAATACGTCATAGAAGTTTATATAAGTGTACTGCAAAAATGATTTATAACAAAAAAAGCAATCTTTTCGGAAAAGTCCATTCTTGAAGGAAAAATGTCATAGAAACAATGAAAAAATCGGTTCTAATAAGGAATGTGTCCCCCCCCCCAACTAGAACGCATTGGCGGCATCGATTTTCCTTGCTGTTTATTAAGTTGTCGGGCACCGGAATAGGAGCGAAGACCAGACACAGAGTAAGCCTTGTTCCAGCTCGTGTAACGATCTTGGAGGAGGGTTTAAAGCTGCAACCTGTCTGCCGACATAGTCCCAAAGATATTCTGTTGGATTCAGGTCTGGAGATCGAGCTGGCCATTCCATTCGTTCCAAACCGTGGTCCTCAAAATGCTCCTCAATAATCCGAGCTGGGTGAGGTCGTGCATTACCATCCATTGGAATGAAGTCATTGCTAATAGCACCAGCATATGGGCGGACATATGGATCAAGGTTTCATCCCGATTTCTCAGACCAATCAGAGTTTTTCAATTAGTCTTGGCCCCACAATGTAGTCCCGTAAAAATTTTTAGGTACAGAGAATTTCTCTTTAGAATCTTGATTTGTAGATGTTCTAATGTGAGAATATCTTGGGTAGACATGTTGAATCCTGCACGAAATACTTTTACAGGCCATCAAAGAAAGCGGCCATTTTGGTTCACTTGCTCATTACGTTATTTGCAACGGGCGTACCTACAAATTTATTTTTAGTTTTGAATTGCAGTTTTTGGAGCCTAGGAAGTCAATCAATGCATTATTTATGTCATAAAAATCGCTCTGGCTGTTTCCACAATTTTACGTGGAGATATCTCTGACACTTGTTGTTGAATATTCTGATTACTAAAAAGTAAAAAATTAATAAATAATCCAGAATGCTCATTTTAAACTTGTGTTTATCACATACATGTTTCTTTAACAACAAAATAAACTACAAATACAAGATTAGTTACATTTAAAAGAGGTTACGATCTGTTTCTGCATTGCATTTTATTGCACTACGACGTCTGTATCTTTTGATGCCGCAACCGCTCTTTTTGAATCATTTCTATGAGCCCAGTCTATGTGTGGAACGATTCGTAGATCCACTTCTTCTAATGAGTTATTCTAATTAAGTACTTCAAAGATCTGTGTCAAGTCTTCTCTGAAAAGTATTGCAGGTTGCTTCTTCATTAACTGTTAAACCGCTAGCCATCGGTTAAGATGTCCAAAAATGCTACAAGAACTAGAAAACGGTCTTCCACAGTTGTTGTAGCTCGTAGTCCGCCTGGAACAAGTCTTCTGGGCACAGAATCTTCTGATTAGTATTGATCCAAAAGTCGCTGAACAACACAACTAGACACATTGAGACATCTAGCAGCATCAGCCTGAGACAATCTCATTTCCATGCATCCAACTGCCCGTCACCTTAACGAATCGGACAAACGACGTCTCTGAGACATTTTCTAAACTCTATTGACTATTGTTACCGAAACTGCCAACAGCAGTTTAAAATCAACGCAACTTACACGCAAAAGTACGAAAGCTTGATATTTGCATATTTTTTTCTCACTCATAAAGATACGTTCTTTTCTATAAAATAAAAGTGGCAGCTATCGTTTCTTTATAAATGGTTTTAAAGTTCGTTATTATCATTCATGCAAACTATGCATTTTATTGTTACTGAGATTTTTTTAATGGTGAGCTTCGAAAGGCATGTTGTACCTTAACTCTTTTAGGCCAGTGTATAAAATAGCCAGCACAGCGAACTTTTTTTAATTAGAGACCTTATTTAAATCTTAATTTAAGGCTTCAGCCAGTTTTGTAAGATTAGTCAGAAAGGGTGGGACTGATTTGCGTGTGTGTGGGTAAACAGAAAGAAAGAAAGAAAGAAAATATTGGTGATTTTTTTTTTCTTTTTTAAATGTTTTTCTTTACCTGTAATGTACCGTCCTCCCGTTTCATGATTCAACGTTTTATGTCTTTCAACATTTTACAAAGACTCCACATTCCACATCATTTGAAATTTTAATTACTTATTTTTAAATCGTATTTAAGATCATATGTTCTTTGACTAAAACTCTTGTTTTGGAATACATTGCTAGGTTTATACGCGTGAAGGCTTGATGCTACTAAACAGAGGTGGATACCTGGGAAGGTTAGGGTCATGAGAGTCATGACTCCCAACCCCCCTTAAACCGAGGACAATATTATCCATCATCCATCATCATTGGATGTGAGCATGAATGTAGAATATCAAGCATATATATTTCACATTTTGTTCAAATACTATATGAATAAAATGTAAGTTTGCCTTAATCTTTTTAGTTTATTAACAATTTGTTTAAGTAAATATTTGAAATTATACATTCTTTCATTGCTTCTGAAATTAATTAATGAAATTTGCTTAGTAACTAGGCTCCTTATTCCTGGCCGATTTGGCACTTTCCATACATTAAATATTTCTACGCGCTCATATACTATAATTATCCAGATTTTGTGAAATTGAAGTCTAAGAATACAGATATTTCTTATTTTGTAGTAAGTTACCAGCCCTAAGCCAGGGCTAAGGCAGAAATACTTAAAATACACCACCAGCTCAGTTATTCCATCCGAGGACTGCAGTTTCGTGCAAATTCTGTAAGAAGTGTATTAAAAAAATCAGCAATTTAATCATTTTTTAAGCGTTTTTTCTCCTCACGAAAATTTATTATACTTCGGTCCGAATTGAGAACGGCGTTGATTAGCGTTCTTACGATTTTGCGAGATCAATTTTATTTTCACTTCTGGAAACAAGGGTTTCAGAAATGTTTCAAGGAGTTCTATATAGATTAATGCTTCAAAATATAATATTGATTGAAGAAATTTATTTACAACTACAGAAATATTTCCTGATGTTTGATCTCTTGCTTTCTTAAAATGGGAAAGGGAACAGTAAGTGGAGTTCTGTCCTACACGCAAAAGAATTTCTTGTTTACAAGTTTACTGAAATTACCAAAGCTCATAGTTTATTTATTTATTTATTTATTACTTTTTTCTTTTGTATAGTATGGATAAGTTCGGAAAGTCACCGCAGTCGCACCGGTGCCACCGCAAGCGTTGGGAAACGCAATCAGCTGATTTTTGGTGCCACCGACCAGCGTTCGGAAATGTTTGCGGTTGCTCTCTAGCGGTCGATCAGGTTGCAACTGTTTCTACCTAGAGTCCCTATATAGGGACTCTAGAAAAATTCCAGTGATGTCATTACCGCAACCATTGAATTTCAACTATTTCAGAAAATGAGAGACATGATCTGAAGTGAACGGAAAAAGTGATGTAACTACTTCAACTTCAACTTCTTCCTAGTTTGTTTGTTGTGATGGCGGAGTGCAATTGTCAACAAATATTGTCTTAAAGAGTTATTTCATTGTTATTATTTGTTTGTTTATAGAGTATTCATTTTTAAAACGCCGTTGAAGCAGTTTTCCATTGCTTGCGTCACATCACCTATTATAACATCGGATACTTTTTAGATTACTGTAAAAGTAAAAAGTTGAACTCCACCTGAAGATGGTTTATTTGCATTTTCCCTCCCAATTAACTGAAGAGGAGGAAATGTTGAAAAAGAAATACGAAAAACTTAGGCGTAAGAAAAAGGCACTTCAGAATTTAAATGCACCCAAGCAAGAGCCACCTCCACCAAAACCCCTCATACGTCAACATGACAGCAATACTCCCAAACCGGACGCTAAAGAAGTCGCAAAGAAACTTTTGAAGTCTGGCGCTATTAGTGCAATAAAAGTAGAAACTAAGGAGCGCCAAGGATTCAAGCGTCCCAAAGCGCTAGAAAGAAAACGAAATGCTTGCGAACGAATGAACTCCTCTGTTACTGGTTACCAGCCATTTTCTGCTTCCCACTCACTGGATGAGGACCCACCTAGTGTTGCACCACCTGCAGAGGTGACTTCTTCACCCGGAAGTGGGCGACCACCAGTCAAGAAACTCTACGAGAGTTTCGTCAGCTCTCGTAAACTTGAGGATGAAGTCAAAGAAGATCGTGTTCGAGAAATCCAAAGACGAGAAAGGGATCGAGATGGCCGACCAGAGAGACCACGCCAGGGCAACACCGTCTATGTGCGTGGATACGGTGTCACACAAGAGATACTCCAGAAGGCATTCAATTCCATCGGGAACATCATCAATATCTCTATGGAGATGGACAAGAATTGTGGATTTGTCACATTTGAGAAAATAGAGCAGGCTGAGAAAGCCATTAAAGAGATGAATGGCATTGTTACGGGTGGTGTGCGCTTGACTGTATCGCTAGCTAGACGACAACCCTTGATTCCACCTTTGGGTGAAGACTCCTCATCCGTATCCTGGGCTTCTCTTGCAGTGAATTTTCCCCAAAAAGGAAATCATGAAGACAGCAGAAGTTTAATTGTCTATGATGATATTTGAATGCCTTCGACATTTCCAAGTGTTTTATCATTTAGCTGTCTATAAAATTCTATGCTATACAAGGGGAAATTTGGGCATATTGGTCGGCTTCTTTACTTTTAATTTCTTATTTTATCAAAAAATTAAATAAACAGTTTGATTTTCTTCTACAAATTTCATTAAATAGTACTCATCATCCCAGATTTTTTTTTTTTTTTGAAAATGTTCAATTCATTAACATTTTTATGTTATCTTTTTAACAAAATTCTGTGAAATGGACCTATGTGCCCCAGACATGGGATACGTTGGTCCACAGTTAGAAAACATCTTACTACGACAATTTTAATGAGAAGTAATTAAATATTTTTGTAGCTAACTTATGGGGATCTTCGGCGTAAGGCTGCCCATTCGCGCCCTGTGACGTAGGCTGGTGATGTTTCAGAAGAGCGCACTTTTACGCGTGGGTTTTTAAAAATTCATTAAAAATCAACCACAGTGTTTTAAAATTCGGTGATGGTGAATTTTTTAGTTTTGAGGGTCAATTAACAATATCCAATAGCCAAAATATGAACATTTAATAGGTTGCAACTTCCCTATTATGATAATACAGATGCACGCCGTGTGCGGATACATTTGATGCTATGCAGATACATTTGCATAGATATGTGCTTTGACTGAAAATTGAAGAACATCCATATTAAACACTGATTCCCTTCAAAATTTGAAGATAAATTTATGAAAAATGTTTGTTATTGCTTTCACGAATACATGATTGAAAGCCAAAGGCATTTTCTTACTAAACATTTCACCTACCTACTGCATGTTGATTTTTATTCCTGCAGATAAGTTATGTGCACAGATACTTTATATTTTTATATTAAAAGAACTTCCTTTAGAAGAGGAGCTCAATTTATTACCTATTCTTTTAAAAACCATTTTAAAGGAATGAAGTTGCAGACTTCTGAAAATTAGTCAGTACTGAAAAATGGCAATAAAATTTGTTTCTGAAACAAAATTTGTTAAATATAACTGCCCTTATACTTTGCTATAGGATTTGTAGAACTGTAGGCACTATTTGTTGATTTTGAATTAAATTATTGCACCGGTTCAACGTGCCCCAACTGTCCTAATTTGTTGTGAATAGTTTTGATACCTACTGTTTTTCAAAAATCATGCCAAATCATAAAATGCAGTTTTGTGAATTCAATAGGGTGGTGGAATAAATGAATGAGGAAATTACTCTGATAATCCACAAAATAGCTGAAATTGAACAAAAATTCATTTAAAATGCATTAAAAAAAATTTTATGTGTAATATAAATTCTTAAATGTTAATTTATGACTTTAGTTTGTGTGAAAAAAGTCATTTAATTGTTTTTTATTTGTTTTAAAATGCTTCTTTATTTGAGATTTATTAGCTACAAATACGAAGAAAGGCATTTTGGATTCCTTTTTAACAACTGAAAATGCTGAAATGAAATTTTTGCTTTTAAATCGAAAGGAAGAAATAATGTTGATTTTTGACAATCTGGTGCAAACATTGCATGCTTATTTATTTAATTTTTTAAAAGAGAAATTGGAATTCAATTTGAGTTTATGTTGTATGAACTTCTCGGAACTTGTTTCAAAGATTAAAAACGGAGGAGGACGACATTCCTGTTTAGTGGGACAAAATATAGTAGCTTACACCTACTGTGCCACCCTAGGCTAAGAACTTTAAACTATCTTTTTGTTCTCAATCATTATAAACAATGAAATTTCTGTGATGTATAATATTTTAACTAATTTGAATTTGAGTAAATTTTTTATTTTCTTTCAAGAAAAGAGGAACCTGCTCTATGCATATATCAATCTAACATTTTGTTGTATTTTATGATGAAAATTGCATTTACATACATAGTGTTGTAGAGGTCTGCTTCATTTACTACCTTTCAGCACATATTGTTTTGGGAAAAGTCAACTTTGAAAGTGAGATAGCTGTTTTGTTTAACATTTTTGAATCATTGTTCATAAATTAGATAATCACTATACAAATCATTATCATAAAACAAAGCATTTTCCTTTCATCAAATTTTTTGAATTTTTTAATGAAAAGTTCAAAGTTGTACATTTTTAGTACTTTCATAGAGACCCAGCATACACATTAAGTTGTTCATTTTCACATTTTAAAAGAAATGTCAATCATATTCAAAGATCAAGGCAAAATGTGATTAATTCACTTCAGATTCTGAGTGAAGGCTTTGGGTTGGCAATTTTACTGTTATCTTTATTTCTTGTGAAAATGAGATGAATTGAAATTTATCAATTAGTATTGTAAATTTTGTTTTGCTGCTAGTAAAGATGGATTTGTTGTGGTGGAAATTTGGTTTATACTTATCAAAGTTTATGTAATATGCAATGCTATTTGATTTTCATGACTCTCACAATCAACAGAAAGCCAAACTTAATTTTTTACTGAGGATAGGGTTGAATTTTTGAATTTAAAAGTGAATGTTTAGTGCCTTCCCGTGGTTTATAATCTGGCAGTATATTACAAGAGGCCCTGAAAGCCAAGTCAGTAGTGCTATGTATATTTCTTTAAATATAATCCTCAAATTATACAAATTAATTCTCTCATTTGTTTTACAAAAGCATTGCATTAAATATAATCAGTCACTTTTTTTCATCTATTTTTTTTCTGCATAGAAAAAAGAAAGTACCTATGAAATGACTCTTTATGTTTTAAATTAATAAGTTAATCTATTGCATATTTAACAAAACATTTCATAAATGACCCAATTTGATGATTTTTGTCCTTATATGTGTTTATTGATGATGTTAGTGTTATGATAAAATCTATTGTGTGTATAATTTAATATTTATTTTCAATTATTAATTTTAATAGTGAATGAACTTTGTAAACTAAACTTAGATTAATCTACTCAATATATAGTATTACAGTAAGCTTTCAATTACTTGACTTGCAACAAAGCCTCTGTGCTGTCCCCCTTGTAAAAAAAAAGAAAAAAAAAGAGGAATATTGGAAGCGGCTGTGCGCTATTACTTTTTGGTCAATTTTTGCACATGGCAATGCTTGTTTTTACCAAGATGAGAATTTCTAGCATGAAAATTTGTATTTTCAATTAGGAGCTGTCTATAAATGATGTCACACTTCATTTGAACATATTTGATCCCCCCCCCTTTGTCTCAAAGTGTCATACTTAACCTCTTGTCACATATGTCACCATAAGCATATTTTTGGAAAAAACGTAAATAACACATTTCTTGTGTCACTCTCCTCTGCTCCGTAGCCACAAACTCAATATTTCATGAACCCCCCCTTCCTCCTCCCACAAAACATGACATCGTTTGTGGATGACATCAAGTAATTGGGTGAAGTATGGAAAGATCATGTAATTTAAGTATTAATGGCTGTTTGACACTTACATTGTTGCATTTTTCAAGTATTCTCTCTAAAATATGCTTCTTAGATCTCTCTAGAAGAGTTATATACAAAAAACTTACACTTTCACTGCAAAACTTAATTTTTAGGGATTTTTTTTTATGTAAGGCATTTTTGTAATTCTACTTCCGACACCAAATTGTCTGAACGTTTATATTAAGTAAAACTGAGTGAAGATTTTTACAAAATATTTTGTCTGCAAATAATGATTTTACATGTAATTAAAAATAATCATTTAAATTAAGTTTCAAGTTATGCTTTAATTAATGATCAGAAAAATGTCTACATCCGACATCAATATTTTTGTAACTAAAACTAAGTTTATAAGTCTACGAAAATTCCTGGTTATGTAAACAATTCACACATGCCATGCATGCCTAATTATGTATTTATATTTTACATAACATAAATTGAAAGAACATATACACAATATTTCGACTGGAGGAAGTATCTGAAGATAAGAAATGAGTCTCATATTTATATCAATAGCGATTAAGGTAGTTATGCTTAAAATTATGAATATTTAAGGAGCATTAGGGGTCTTAGTTCAAAAATAACACTCCCCCTTCCCCCAGTTTTCACTTAAAAACTCTCAAGTATTTTTGGGGAACTCACAACAACCCCTTCTTGTGCCTCAAAATGCTCAGTTTTGCTTTCAACAATTTGTAACCAACATCCAAATTTCTTATTATTTGTTAATAAGTTATATTTTCCTTCATTAAAATTCTATAAATCAATCTTCATTTCTTTTTCACCCTAGAGATTAGTTTTTTTATTGTTCACCTAGAGATTGCATAAAAAAAAAACCCTTGACAAAATGCGTCTAATCTCTTTTGTTCTTGTTATAGTATTTTTCTTATTTTATGAGTGATTTTGATGAAGACTTAAAATACAAATTTCCTGGAATGGTGTATAGATATTGATATATTAAAGGTATCCATCTTCCCCCAAAAACAATGGCATCCCCCTCCCCTGCCTACCCAAAAAAAATCCCCCCCCCCCCGAAGAATAATATTTTGACAGAGAAAAAAGAAATCTCTTGAAAAACAATCCCTGTAAAAGGGTTCTACACCATAATTTGCACCATGACCCCCCTCCCCTCCTCCACACATTCTTTTTGCATAAAATTTGGAGTTTCAAATCATTTCAATTTTAACAAAATTATTTGATTTTTCACAAAAAAATGGACCCTGGTGAAAAAATCTGCACAGACCCCTGTTATGCATATTTTTCCGTTTTTTATGCTTTAAAATGCCATAATATATAACTCTATAAACAAATTAAGAGTTAAACAGCTTTTTAAGATGTTTATTTCATGTCAGACGTTGTCTGCTTTGCACATTCTATGTCCGACACCAAGGGAAAAAAATTTTTGTGCTATTTATTCGTGAATTAATTTGGTGAAAAAGGAAAAATTATTCATATTTCAGCTTGCTTTTAAACATTCAAGTAGTCAAAAAATTTGAAATCAGTTCATTGGGCTGAAACTTGGGTTTTTTCAACGTAAGCAATTTTCAGTTCCCCTTTCATCTGCGTGTGACGCCATGAGGTTTTTTATTTTTAATATTTATAGTTTGAATTTTTTAAAGAAATTCCAAAAGTTTTTATATTTTTTTCTACATATATAAGTATTGAGAAAAAAAGGGCTCAGTTCATCCATTTTAACTCTAAAAAATATGAACGTTTATTGGTAAATTTCGTTGAAATTCTACGTCCGACACAGTGGAATCGCCCATTGGGTCACAGTAATTTCAATAGAATGAAATTTTGCTGCTACGAAATAGTTCAATAAAATGAAATTTAAGAATGAACTTTTAGAATTTACAGAAAAAAATCATCATATCCCATTACAAAAAATTACTTTTTTGAAATAGTTTAACCAAGTTTTAAAAACCCGGTGAAAGCCTTTGATACTTTAACTTGGATAGAATATTACTTAACAATTTTTTGTTACATTTTTTGCTCTCTGGTTCATAGAATAAAGGTGTAATTGCTATGCACTTGGCTCTCCAATGGCCTGACTTTTATTTGGAAATCTTAATATTAATTAGCATTGCCATATGGTACAGGAGAAGCGGTGGTTTCCCAGGATGCCAGGATTAAATGCAGCTACCGCATTAACCACAGTGATACGCACAGCAGCTGAAATGATGTTATCAATTTTCCCACTTAGAAACTATTAATTTTATTATTATTATTTTTTTTTTTTTTGCTATTTTTTAATGTAATTCCTAGCAAAGCATTGAGGAAATCTAGAGTAGCTAAAAGTATTGAATGGAAAATTCCCTGGATATGTAAACTACAACCCTGGGTTACTAGGCTATAGTTTTACTGCCTAAAATTTCTACTGTATTCTTGAATCTCTCGTAGAATGCAAGCTTGAAAAATCTTCCAGTTCTGTGTGGTTAAAATTTTTCTATTTATTTTTGATTTTTAGCTGATGATTTTTTTTTTTATTTTTATAATCTGCTTTTATTATGTTATCCCACTTGTCATTGGAATGAATTAGGACCGTTTCTTTTTTCCTCCTAGTTAGAAAGGTAGGAGTCATTATTTATGAGAATTTTCTGTGCGTTACAAATTTTAATATCTAATTACTTTTGTTAGTGTTTAGTTTTACAGTTATTAAAGACTTGGATCCTCCTCAATAACTGCAAACAGGGCCCACAATTATGTAAGGCATTAATTGGTAGAATACTTACAAAGATTGAGCAAAATGTGTAGCTATACTCTTTATTTTTTCTAGTACCTTCATGTTTTACTTGAATTTCATCATTCTTGTTGTGAATATTATTAGTAAAAGATGGCTAGAATTAATAATTATATTATTGACCGATCAATAACATGCTTTATCTTTTATACTGTGTTGCATATAATTGCTGTGTATTACTGTCTACAATTGATTGTTAGCTAATCAACCAATTATATTTGTAAAGTTGATGTAAAATAATGTATAATTTGTAAAATCTGTTGCATTACTGAAAAAAATGTATTTTCTTTTATTATGAATTTAAATAATAAATTTATGCTTAGTTTATTTTTTCTCTTTTCTGTTCACACCTCAATGTAGTTTTTTGTAATATTAAAGATGCAGTGTTCTAGTTTTTGAGGTTTTACAACTTCTTTACTTAATTCGGCATAAATGATTAGTTAAAGCTTTAGATTAAAACACAAGAAAATTATTGAGCCAAAACATAAGAAGATTATCACTTTTCTATTCACAACTCAATAAACTATAGGGGGCGGTGCAGTCACTGTCTTATGGTGGATGAAAAAGATAAAACAAGCACACGCCGCAACTTATAACTTGCTTTGACGCTTATTGAATGACAGTACTCTTTCATCGTGTTTGTGGGAAGCTTTCTTTTCCATTCTTCTGAAATTACATTACATCACAAACTGTCTGAAGCCTGTAATTTACCCCAAAGAAAACACGTGGAATGGAATGTTTTACCTTTTTCTTTAGTATTGTTAATTACCGTAAAGCAGAGTATCCGAGCTCTGGAGTTGGGAATATAAATAAGGTCCGTACGTTTGAAAAATTTCGTTTCATTGTAACAAACTCTTGGTGAGTGGAACTTTTTTCTTTTTTTTTTTGTAATCTATATTATTTTAGAAAAAAATGGCGAAAACACAATTTTATCGTTTTAACAAAAATTATTGAAAACGTTTAAATTTTTTAGCTTTCCAAACTGCAGCTTTCAATTGCTCTAAAAACTGAAAAACAATTTTATTCTTTGAACATCATCGATACTATACTTTGACACATATTTTTTGAAGATGGAGCAAAAAAGGTAAGTAAAATGAAGAGAGAACCATATTTCGTTCAAATTTTTCAGAAAAACAACTCAAAGTAAGGTACGAAACATTAAATACCGTTGCTTAAATTTTCCGTCAATGTTATCCTCGTTGTCATGGTAATCTGAAAAAACAGAGCAACATCAACTTTGGTGAAGTGAAGATGATAAGCAATTCGTAATTGCTCAAAAAAAAAAAAAAAAAAAAAAAAAAAAAAAAAAAAAAAAAACATACATACGGTCAGAGGCGGATTTACATTTCAGCTAAACAAGCTATAGCTTAAGGTCCCGCTTTGTTGTGGGCTTCCAACTCCCGAAATATTGCATGATTCGTTCCTAAAAAAATGAAAAGTACTTGAAAAATATAATTTCATTTTAAGTGTTTGAAAATTTGAAAAGCTATTTAACTTCACCGGATCCTGCCCCGATTTTGTAAAAATAAAATAAGCGTCAAAAAGAAAAAATTTCAAATTAGCAAAAAAGAAAAGCAAAATCAAGCGCCTTTTTCGGAGTTACATGCACCTCTTTTTAACCCAAAAAGACGTGACAGCTTATGGGTGTTAAAACAATTGACATTTATCTTTTATCGAATGTCTTGACTTGACATTCGTAAGTTCATATCGTCTTGCATTAAAAGAGGGGTTCCACTCAACCCTGAAACATGTAAACAGGTGTCCGATTTCTTTCCTTTTTCTTTTCTCTCGCTCTCTCTTTTTTTTCCTCTGCAAATTTGTTATTATTATTATTTTTTATTTATTTATTTTTAGTACAAAGAATTTCTTTGTATCATATTTTGCACCATTGTTGTTTGTACCGCTGATGTTGCTGTATAAAATATATTTTGTACCACTACTTTGCTTCAATGTTCGATGATTTAACCATCTCCAATAAATTGTGTATTCTTAGGCATTGTTCATTGCATGAAATGGATTTCCACCTATTTGACTCGCAAGGTGAAACAAAAGACGGACTGCCGAAGATTCGATCTGTACGATTTGTACGCTTTCAACGAGCCCGTGAGATTAGGGTTTCTCTTACCCAAATTAGAAATACAAACAGAATCTCCTCTTCCAGAAAGTCACGTTCAAAATGTGAGTCCTTTCCATCAAATTCTTTTTCTGTTAATTATCTATCTATGTGCTGTGAAATATGTTTATCATGGAATGATAGTTGTCCGGATATTATGCTGGGAAATTTAATACAGGTCTTTTATCACGAAAATCATTCAACATGGAAAAATATTTCGGTCCTGTCAGTTTCGTTTTAGTTTTTCCCTTTATATACGCACTTTGGTGACTAAGTTAAGGAATTGCAGTATGCAAATATCCAGAAGGCAGCAGTATCGGGCACAAAATGCATGAATGGACAGTGTAATGGCAGGACTTCGCAGTCAGGTGGTTCGTGTCAAAAGGTTTTTGATGTAGTTATGG
The DNA here is from genome assembly GCF_026930045.1 of Uloborus diversus. Classification (NCBI taxonomy): domain Eukaryota; kingdom Metazoa; phylum Arthropoda; class Arachnida; order Araneae; family Uloboridae; genus Uloborus; species Uloborus diversus. The sequence continues at coordinate 125,597,495 of NC_072731.1, read as the reverse complement.
CCTCACGATGGGCATCAACACATTTTGAATACAGAATGGTAGTAGGAGGTAGACGCATGGGCCACTCTATTTAGGAAATTGTTACAAAATTCGACATTCTGAAATCACGACTATTAACCCCCTCTCCCCCTACCTAGGAGATAATTCTGGTTTCGAGCTTCGTCATTCAGTCCTGAGAGTCGACGACGACGAGTTCGTTCGGATCAGATTCAGAGAATACAACTCATTCTATTTCTGTATTGACCAAAAGAGATTAATCTGTAAGAAAAGACGTGGTTCTACCAGCGCATAGGGCCAAGGCTGAGAAGGTAGCTGAGTTCATAGTTCTTTAGCAAAAAATCTAAAAATAAAGACAGATTTACCAAAATGCTAAATTGTCAAGGATTAATGGATATACGCTTTCGTATCTTTCTAAATGCCTCAGTCTTGTTTCATCGCCAGTTGAAAATTAAATTGAAAATTCACTCAGGAAATCTTTAAAGAAATAAATACATAAAATATATATATTATTTTTATTTGAAATAAAAAAAAATTAAAACTTTACCTCCCATTGAGAGAACACAAGTTCGTTTTATAAAGCGGCGATAATCTCCTCACAAAATAATGCACTTGTTGGAGGGGGGGAAGGAAATAATGCCCCAATTAGACTATGCATTGTTGAACTAAACAGTAACTTTAATACCTTAGCTAAGATTTGTAATAAGATTATGTCACTGTTGCCCACCCTCTCCCCAAGAGCAATGGTGCATCTCCTTAAATGCTACTAGTCCCCCCCTAAAAATGTCAATGGCATAGTTTACGGCTTAGCCGCCCCCCCCCTCCTGGGCATGCCTGATTAAGTTAACTATCGCCATGCCTGTTTCCTCTTTTGGATCGGGCATTTTTTAATTTGTTTTTGCTTTAGGAAAAAACCCAGGCTCAGGGATGTTTAGCGAAAATCGACCGTAAATATTAAAGACTGGCTGTTTCAATTTTTAAAAATAGCAATTATCAAGTATGAAATGGATGTATAAGCAAAGTAATAATTTTAAAAATGCGCATTGGGATGAAGCATTGAAATTTAATCATACATAGGGGAAGCTGATGTAACGCACGGACAAAATTTACTTTTCAATTTTTGCTGGTGTCTGGGAATGGATAATCGATCGGGAAAAAATTCTGGCAGAATATACAACTTATCATCTAATTTGGCAATTTTTGTCAGATGAAAATCTCAAAGCTTTCAACCTGAAATTTTTTTTTCTTAAAAACTATCTTTTTTGTCCGTGAGTACAACAACCCGTTCACCCCACGAACTGGTGCCTTTGTACCCATGGACATGTAAAAAAATAATATATAAATATGTCTGAGGAACGCAATTATACTCAATACATTTTCATAAGCCATTTTATATTGAAATACTTCAAACATAAATTGAAAATAACATTAAATAAAATATCCAACAGAAACTAAACTTTGAAAATTAATCGAAGGTTTTCCCCCTTTTTTTAATTGTCCTTAATCTTTAACATCAGTGAACTCTTTAAAAAGTTATTAGTCTTAAGAGAGTTAATGATATTATGAATAATTAATATGTTTAAAAAAAAAACTAGATTCATGATAGTATGGCTCTCTATGTACCTACATAATAACTTCAATTTATATGCAAATTGAAACTTTTAACCAAAATTAACCCATTACAACAAACTCAGTTTAGATTTAAAAAAAAAACAAAAATCGAGAAAAGTCGACTTCAAATGGAAACAGGTGGGATTGACGGCCTGTAGATCCTACAAGTGGGGGTTACTTCAACACTAGATCTTCAAGCTTTACTTCAAATTCATCATCATTGTTGAAAGCAAATTTCGGACGTTGATGACAAGGCACCATTTTGAGGTACTTCACATTGTAAGAAGACTCAGGTGTGACCCAAGGAGACTAAAAATTGCTGTCCGTGGGTACACATGGTTGTGTGTCCTTATAAGTACAAAGGTTTTGGTTTTGCAACGCAGTCACATCGACAGGACCACAATTTTACAACATTAAAAATCAGAAACAAAACCTTCAAAATATAGGGAATCATACCTACAAAAAGAATAAATAATACAATCCATGATGGACGACAAAAAAAAAAAAAAAAAAAAAAAAAAAAAAAAAAATTGCTCATTTTTTTACTTAGATCCTACTAAAACCGAAAAAATGTGATAGAATCTTAAATGATCGTTTGATGACATTGAAACTTTCTGGGGTAATGTAGAGGGCTGTGACGCACATGTTGAACCCTAATTAGGATTTTTCTCGAGGATATCCGGAATTTTCCGACCAACGTTCGTAGGTACAACCGTCCGTGGGTACAGCAGCTTCCCCTACTGTAAATTTAAGAAAGTCTTCCGAGTCGGTGATAGTACTTTACAATTGATGCAGTGAGAAGCAAAGGGATGTAGGGGAGACCGGAACAAGATGACTATGTTAAAAATTTTTGTTGTTTATTAATTTATTTTTAAGGATAGTAAAATTAATTTCACATGAGCTGTTAGAGTAATCCTTTGTGGTATTAAATATATTACCATTTAATTTTTCAAATAAAAATAACGAAGGATATTTTTATTTTTTCATGACCTTAACAAATCGTCATCTTGCCCCAGTTGTGGGGCAAGATGACAACGTTGAAAAAGGTTGAACACATTTTATGTTTTGAATATGTTACCTAGTTTTAAAAATGATAACTGTGTTTTTACATATTACAAAGCATCAAATTAAGCGTAATCCATTGAAGTGTAATGTTGAAGTGTTAAGTTGTGCAGCGAACAATAGACACAAATAAAAATTCCATTTTCATAACTGGAACATGCCTCATGCCACCACTCTTGACTTTTACAGCACTGGGTCCGTTCTTCTGTTGGAGAATCACAATATTCCTCTTCAGGGCATCTTATAATACCATTTTTTGAAGTTGATGTAACTGAATTGCTTGGCATGAATTGAATAGACTTGGACCTAAAGCAACTTAGTTTGAGTTTTTTTTACTCCTTTTTTAGCTTTACGAGCTTATTTTTTCTGTTTTTTTAAAAAAATAATCCTTTTCGTCCTTTCGCTTTGCTCTTTGTTCTGACATTTCTTTGATGGGTGTGCTTGTAAAAATGTTTGAGCTCAGTTTTCTGCTTTTTTTTTTTAAATCAAATTGTGTTGCTTTAGGCCAGCGGTTCCCAACCGGTGGTTCGCGAACCCCTGGGGGTTCGCGAGAGGTTTTCAGGGGGTTCGCGAAAAAAATATTGTAATGGCAGAGTTTTAACATGCCTGTTTCGGATGTTCAAGTGGTTTCAGGCAAATTTTGTTCCTTTTTTATTCATTTGTCTCTCGCACATTCGATAGTCTTAACATGAAAATATTTGCATACTTCCTGACACATTTTACATTTAAATGGTTTACTCTGTCATTGCAAAGTGCCAGTTTTAGCGCTTCCATTGACAATGATAGCCCTGAAGCCATGCTGAAAAAACTCTTTTTGTGAATACAGTGTCCTCAGATGAAAGAATTTGAAAGCTTTCGTCTCCTCACAAGCTTTTGACAGAAAAGTTTGATTAAACTTGATAAAAACATTACATGGAACACATACGAGTGTCTAAAATATTTTGTTGTTTGGTTTCTTTACCATTTGAGTCCGACGAAGAGCTATGGCTCTTCTTTTGTGTTGAGTCAAAAATGCATAGAAGTGAGATTACGCTGTTGTTAGTTGCTATTATTTTCACACTACATCGACTAGAATTTACTTCGAGCTTTATTGTCGAAAAAGGGAAAGAATGGCTAGAAATCCAAGAATACCACGGGAAGTATGAAAAATTAGTTACTATAGAAAATTTTCGTGGTTGAAATTTTGGCAGTGTGAGGTTTACCCAGTAAAAAAAAAATCAACGGAATTTAACCATGCAACTTAATTTGCGCTATATGTAAATAAGGAATTTATGAAATTTGTGTAGAAATTTTCTCTTGTAGTAAGTGAGCTTAAAACTATTTGTCTTGGTAAAAATTATGTAAGAATTGGAGTAAATGCGTATATTGGAAATAGACGCTTCTATTATTTTTTAATATACGCCGTTTATTCACGCAGTATATCTTTATCAAACAGTTAGGCTCGTAGTCCTTTTCAAGAAGACTTAGACCTAGAGATCTGTCTCATTTTATTTTAAGAAAAAAAGTTCATTTAGTTAATCTGAGAGTTCCCTGAAAGGTATTTTAAAGATCATTTTTTAATTGATTTCTGATTTAGTTGTTGGAGATAAATGTATCCTAGGTCAGAAAAATGTCAGCCAAACTTTATTTTTGAGCCTCTTTGTTCCACAAATATCCCATTTTCAAAATTTTTTCATAGTCGATGGAAGCTCAACACAGAATAATCACTGTGTTTATTTTTCGGTGAATTTGTTTTGTATTCATTTTTTGGCTATAGTAAGTTTTCAATGGGCAGAAAAATGACGCATCAGGAGCTAGAAACGATGCGATGTGTGAGGTGGCAACCCAACCGCATGATAATGTTTTTTTCACTGCAATAGAAGATAGTTTGCAAAGTTATGCGAGATTTATGATTGTCAATAATCAACAGAGCAGAAGATTCTTTGTTTGGTTTAATTTAGTCAACTAGTCATTTGGTCAACTAGTTTATAAATAGCCTCTGTCACCGGCTTTCGAACGACACCTCCCTTGACTCAATGCGTCCTTTAACCTCAGAGGAGATAGAAGCGCAAGGTCGCGTGAACAGACACACAGACAAATCAGCGTTTTTACAAGATTTAATAAAACGTTCAACATAGTAACTTTAATAAATTCCGAAACACGGGGCAAGATGACGAGCTCGTCATCTTGCCCCGCGTTTCGGACCGACATCTTACCCCGAACTGCCTGTTTGAACGGATTCTTCTCCATTGCCATAAGAGAAGGCGATTAATTAACATTTATTCTGGTAATAGGTAGTATTTAAACTAAGTTACTCATGAATACTAAAGAGACACAATATAACTTATCTGTATCTGTAGCAGAGTTTATTTACAAATGCATAAAAGTTAGATCGTAGCAACAGTGAACAATCAGAGCTTCAGAACTAACACAAATATGGCGATTTCAGCGTCTCTATACTATTGCTGAACGAACAGCAGATAGGAGAGCCAGTAGTGTGCAGTAGATGCTGTTAACTGGGGGGAAACGGAAAAAATAAGGCATTCCTCATTTTGCCCCGGTTTCCCCTAAGTTTATTTTTTAAAGTTTCGAGTAAAACCATGGGCGGATATATGGGGGGAGGGGGCTCAGTTTTCGGAGGACTTTTTTTTGTATTCAGAAACAACACACCTTCCAAAATCTTTTTAAAAAAATCATGATTTTTTTTCCTTTGAATATGCTTTAGTAGTGAAAATGAAGGGAATAGTGAATGTCATTTTCTGATGGGAGAGGGAAAAAAAGTACATTAAAAACAGATAGTAAAGCTGTCACTGGAGTGCTGAAAATGTGTCTAAATTCACAGTTTTGGACTGAAAATCATTAAAGCAAGTATTTTCATTAAAATGGAAACATATTTTAAACGAGCTAAGCACTCAGCTGCAATACTTAAAATAATCAACTATTATTTTAACAAATTATAAGCTAACCCACCCCCTTCCTCCTCTAACAGAACGGTTTACTCGTTGTGATTTGTTTTCTTTATCTTCTGAATGTTTTTTTCTAATGTGCGTGATTTCAAAAGCCAGATATTTTGAGATTTTATTGACGAAATATTTTGAAGAATCTTCTGGTTTCATATGTTCAAAAGAAATTGGCTCACTTGAAATGAATGCTATTCCAAAAGAAGCATAGAGCTAAAAAATTTTTGTACTGCAAAATACTGTTACGTGTAACTGTTTCAAAACTTAATTTCACATTTTCCAGAATCATGCATTGTTAGAAAAAACGTCTGAATAAAAGAAAAGGTGAGAAAGACGAAAGTGCACGAAAGTTTTGCCTATTTTTTGTAAGATTACTTTACTACCTTATGAAACGTTTTTATAAGAAATGGGAAGCATGTTACCTCCTTTCTAGCTACCTATTTCTTGAATCTGTACACACTTTCTTTTAAAGCGTATTTTACTATTGACCATTTTATCTTTTAACTCATTGTTGTATTTGTCGGTGGGTTGCAGGCGTTATCAAAAACCAATTGTACCGACAGTCGATGTAAGCAAGTAATAATGCATTATCTTTTCTTCTCCCTCGCTCTTTCTCTCTGAGGACTGCTGTCATTGATTTGTCAAAAACAATTTTACTGTGTATTATATCTTGATTTGAAAAGAATATACAGGGTGACCAGTAATTAACGCGCTGATGTTAACAATTAATTCCTCAAAAACTACTGATTCAAAAAATTATATTTGAATTCTAAAACAAAGTACAATACATGGGAATTTGTTTGATTCATGATCGATGCGTCTTCCATCTCTAGCTAGATTACTGCGAAACGAATAGCGAAGTTCTACATCACCCGCTGAAGTCGAAGTTTCAATGCTTTCAATTATAAGTCTGAATCGCAGTTTTCAAGTCTTCAATGCTCTTGGGGGTTTCTAGCGTAAACTGTGTCTTTGATATAACCCCACAAAAATGAATCGCTGGGGTTTAAGTCAGGAGAAGAGGATGCCCAATTAATTAACATATTTTTTAATTTTGAGTACCCTAAAGTGAAATTCCCCCTCATTAAAGTGAACTTCAAGCATATCAAGCACTTCCTTGGTATGTGCGGTAGTGCGCCATCTTGCAGAACCACGTGCTTTAGAAATTCAGCTCACTTGGAATTTCTGGAATGAACATATTTCCCAAAGTTTCCACATATCGTTCAGAAGTGAGTCTGGGTTCGTTGTCTTAAACTTAAACTCAGTCGTAAACTTTCTTTGAGTCACAACTTGGCTGTTGTTCTTCGAGTAATACGTTCGATCCATGAAAATGTGCTCATAAACGCTATATCTCGACATTTTTACTGAAAAATAAACAACTAAAGCCAACTCAATGAGACTGCCCCCCCCCCCCCCAAATAATAAAATCCGCCAACGCACTGAATTTAACCGTTAGGTTTGTACTTGATCCGACAAACAGTTTTCGAGAAGTTGAGATTTCTTTTCAACGCGTTAATTATTGGTCACCCTGTATAACTTAAAACAACTTTATTTGGCTATTTTTTAGAGAGATTTTTGTCAAGCCAATTACCCCTTATAAGGCTTCAAAATGCCGAATTTTATATCTTTTTTTTTCAAAATTTTTTCCGGGGGAGAAACCCCTGTATCCCCTGAAATTAGATGTTCTATACCTCACTTAAAAGGGAGCCCTGCGTTCCACAGTTGATACTATTCCCCCTCTTAAGGTCAATTTAAAAGAACAGCGTTCACCATATTAAGAAAAAAACGACACAAAAAAGTAAAGCACGACGTCATATATCACAGAAAAAAAGACAAAAAACATGGGGGAAGTGTGGGGGGTGGGGGTGGGTAGAAAGAAAAGTTGTCAAATGTACAAAACGGAATTCATACCTAAAATAGTTTTTGGGAGCTGGTCAAAGTGTAAATTCCATCCTGATTACAACTAATATTGCTCAAAAAAAAAAAAAAAAACTTTTCCCTCCCTCAGGTTTTCAGTTCTAAATCCGCCTATGAGTAAAACACGTTTTTAGTTCAGACCCGAGGTACGCTTTTATTGATTTTTTTCTAAATCATGTTGTGTATTGTATAGCAGCGCTCACCAGAGCTACTGGTGCCATTTCTTGGCCTAAAACAGAGGGGAGGTTCTCCAACCGTTTGTACTGATTGTCACCAAAGGTTTAATTTTCGCTCTTTCATTCCTTTGCTTCTCACTGCCTCAATTGAACTTTATTGTAATTTATGTTAAGCCACTTCGGGAAAGCTCTCGTATAAAAACCTGCAACTATGTACCAAAAATGAGAATTGATTTAATTTATTTAAAAAATAAGCAAAACCCAACATCATGCTTGAAATTAAAAGAAACTACTCTATTACTTCTTTTTCTGATTTTTTTTTTTTTTTTGCAAACATTTTTCAGGCAGCGGATGAAGTATTTTTCTATGGCGGAAATTCCAAATCAGAATACCTCATTGCTCGCATTGCCAGAGGATGTAATCAAGAAGCAGAAGCTTGGATCTATTTAAAATTGGACAACGGGAAAACTTATCAACTGGCACAAACGTCTAACTATCAGCAAGCAAGTAGTGCAACAAATAAAACATTTTCTTGTGGGGGTCTGCAAATGGAATATTTGTGCCCAATGAGAAGATGGAAAATATATTACTGCGGAATGCTTGAGTAAGTAAATTCTTACTGCTAAAGTTGTTTGCATTAAAAAAAAATCTTATTATTCTCGAGATGAATGTTGATACCTGATATCTTTAAAAATAATTTTCATCAAAGGGAGGGGGGGGGGGGGGGAGAAGCAAAATCAAGAGGGCCTAGAAACAAAAAACGAATAATTATTTACATTCATGAATATAAGTTCTTGATTGCTTAGATTGATTTGAAATTAAAGTTAATTAACAGAAATTGAAATAAAAATATTTATTTTGCTACGAATGCATGAAACCCTAATAACAAAAATCAAATATCATTTAAGCAGACCAGATGAATGTCTTTTGCATTGTGCTCTTTGTATCACCTATTTTTAACATTGCAGAGTTCGAAATATTTCCGTTTTTTATGTTGCTTGAATTTGAGGAAATAAAAAAATGTGTGTAAGTTTCTCTCTCTTTTGATCAGTTTTTTCCTCCAGCGATTTTTTATTCCAGTTTTCGACTAAGATAATTGGAAACATTCACAGTTGTCCATCTCCACCATTTTTTTTAATTTAAAAAACTTATTATTATTATTATAGGGTCATTCCATAGTGACTAACGTAACATTCGCAGCAGATTTTCTAACTCTTTTTACTTACACCGGGAGTAAAAATAAATGTGTTTTGGTTTAATATGCAGATTTAAAATGTACAAGGTGACTATTTTACATTTCTATCAAGAATTTGAAGCAAAATAAGCGCTTGCAGGTGTTTTTTCACCAAAAAAGGCATCGTGACTAACGTAACATTTTTACAACCCTGAGAAACAATGCTTATGTTACGAGGCAAATTTTTCTGAAACTAACGCAGGCATTTAAAATTGGCCGATATATTTGTAAGAGGTGAACAATCTATTTTTTAAAATGTACTACAGATTTATTACAGATGAAGCTTTTTTGGCCCTTAATGGTACTTTTACGAAAAACTGTGTGTGACTAACGTAACGTGACTAACGTAACCATCGAATAACAAGCAATGAATGCATATAAAAAACCTTTTGTAATTAATCTCTTGCTCTTATATTACTTTTACACTTTTTAGTAAACTTCTTTGGGTTGCATTATGGTTCTTTTTTTACTTTTTTTCTATATTAGTGTAAGAAATTGAATGGAAGGATTCAGTTCAATTAACTCAATTTGAATGTGCAAAAAAAAAAAAAAAAAAAAAAAAAAAAAAAGAAAGAAAAAAAAAACTGCTTTTACAAACTGAATAACATCATTTTGGGCTAATTAAATCTTAAATATCTCTCTTTTAAAAAATTAACTTTATGCAAGTTGATAGTTTCATCGAATTCTTGTATTTTGCAGATATACTAGTTATCGACATAAGAAACTCCTAGTACTTTTCAATGGCATATTAATTTTAAGAGTTTACTGAATCATCGAACGAATAGTGTTGTGCATCCTATTGAATTAAAATGTAATGTTGAAAAAAAAAAATATTTGAACGTTTTTCCAGATATCACCGCAAATGCTTGAATTTCTAAATGATCATTCTTGCATTTTCTGAAATATATGGCAGCAGCGCTTATTGTCACTGTATCATGTAACATCTTAAAATGTTTTCCAACGAGCAGCCATTACTTCATTTTAATAGGTGGAAATGTATTTTCTAAAAAATAGAGACGTTCTCCTTTGTTAAGACTGTATTTCTATTATCTTAATTTTTAAGCTTGGATTCTTGTGTTGAATACACATTCAGCAAAGTACTCATTTTGCTTTACTCAGATTTTTTTTTAAAATAATTCTTTAAATTGGAGGTATCTTTTTAAAGACTTTTAAAAAGTATTTTTCTAAGTAAACAGAAGATCTACAATGTAATATTTTTCACCCATTAAATTTTTAATCAATATAGAATGCCTACATATTCAAAACTGTTCATGAAAATGTACATTAAATTAAATAAGATTTAAATATTAGCAGTCATTTTTAAAATGTTACGTTAGTCACATGCAAACTGTTACGTTAGTCATAGCTCAAATGTTACGTTAGTCACACTAATTATTTTATATCTACTAATACTAAAATAAATATTTTGCACTTTTTAAGTAGATATGATACTGATGTAAGAAAATAAAAAGTGCTGTTTGGTTCAATCATCCGGTTTCGTTTCTAAGCAGAAAATAGTACATTTTCGTGACTAACGTAACGTAAATATTTTCAGCGAAATAACCAAATTAATTAAAATACTTATCTTATAATGTATGCAAAAAGAACAGTCAATTTTATTGGGCCAACATCTAATAATTTAGAATAAACATAGTTCTTTTAAAAATTTGCAAAAATTTTTACATTACACAAGAAAACGTAGACGCATGTCTTTTGCACATGCTAACACTTTTCTACAACCTCGCACGTTTAGAGCCAGACGAAAAACACCGAAGGAAATTTTTGCAAACTGTTACTGGATTTATATACTAGAAAGTATGTAGAAGGAAATGATAGGTCACAACTAAGGCTTTGTGGAAAAAAATTTTCTGAGGTTGAGGTTGACATTTCTATGGAATGACCCTATATGTTAATGATATGTGTGTGTGACTTGTGAGAGGAAGAATTCGTTTTTCGGAAAACAAAGCAAGTTAGATGTTTCGAGGGCATTTGGATCTTGATTTAGTGATTAACACTAGTAAAGTAGAGAGTGGGACATTATCAAAGCAGTAAAAAGTTGTATTTTATGATTTGTTTATACTTGTCTCGAATCAACTCCTTTTTTTTAAAAATCCAATTAGCAAAAAACAGTTCGGGGTGAATCTTTCTAAAATGTGCAATTGAAGAATAATTAATTTAAATCTGCATTTTGAAAGTTTCAAAATGTCAAGTGTTTGAGGGACGGGACACCAAAAGAATAATTACCCTGAGGTCGGAAAATCGTTCCCTGTTGATATCTAAGAAATTTTCTTTGTAAAATTTTCATTATTATTAGAATACTTGATTTAGATTTTTTTTCCTTTGATATTCTTCAGCAACTATATACCTCAAGACTTTGGAATGACTTTTTTTAATGAGCTCTTAAAATTATTTAAAATGAATTCATTTATTTTTTTTTCCGTTTGAAAATATTTTTGCTTTCTTTCTCTTTCTTTCTGTTTCAGCTCCAGTATTGATTTTACAATTAGTTTTGAAACATGAATCTTTTTTTTTCCCCATAAGAATTTTTTTTTTTAAATTACTAGTCTGTTTTTTTTTTTTTTTTTAAATCCCTTCAGAACTCACCTTAAAATGAGTGACCTGAAAACGCGGAAATGAGAGTTTTTTCTTAAGCTAATTCCCCTCAAGAAAAAGTAAATGAAATATTTTTAAATGTAAGAGTTTTTTTTTTAAATTCTAAACACCATTAAATATTTTTAGGGAGGAAAAAAAAATAGAACCGACTTCAAAACTGCAGCTGGAAATTATTTTAAAAAGTAAAAAATAGCTTTATTCTTAGAACACCATAGATTCTACTTTTAAGCTTTATTTTTTGAAGTCGGCGCAAAACCAATAGATGCAAACTTATGCAGCCATATTCCGTTTGTATTTTTCAAAAAAAAAAAAAAAACGCTCAAAATTAAGCACGAAACATTAATACCGTAACACAAATATGTTGTTACCAATATACGATTGCTGTAGAAGAACCTTGGTCCATTAAATTTATATTTGTAATAAATTATTATGGGGGCGTATTGTGTTTTATCTGTCGTCTTTGCGAAGTCTTCAAAAATTATGCTTAAAAGCAGTATTGGTAAAAACAATTATCTACAAATACGATTATTTCTTACTTTTTAGAGCAATTTCCAGCTGCAGTTTTGAAGTCGGTTCTATTTTTTTTCTCTCAAAAATATTTTTATTTCATTCTTTTTGGTTTAAGTGTATTTCAGAAATAATGTGATGTTTCGATCACGTAATTTCACCTTATTTTTCCGCATAGATACTCCCTCCCCCCCAATTCAAAAAAAAAAACTTAGAATTTTTGACATCTTGAATTCATAATATGCTTTTCGCAATCACAAGTGTGTGTATGTGCGTGTGTGTGTGTAGACGTATGTGTGTGTAGGCCTGCGTGCGTGCGTGCGCACGCGTGTGTGTGGGTGTGTGTAGGCGTACATGTGTGTATATGTAGGCGTGCGTGTGTGTGTATGCAAGCGTGCGTGTATGTAGGCGTGTGTATGTATGTTGGCGTGCGTGTCTGTGTATATAGGCAAACAAATAAAATATTTTGATTAAACAATTTTTTTTTCTTAAGTTTTTTTTCTTCTAAGTGTAAGTATTTCGCTCACGGCATAAAGGGCTACAATTGGGGAGGATTCTTTTTCTCTTCATTTCTTTCATCTAAAGATATGCTCTTTGCCAAAAGTAAACGTTTATTTTAAGAATTTTTTTATAAACTTCATGGATGACATACATCTATTTCATTGTAGAGAGAAATATGAAGACGATAATGATGCAGTCAGAATTGCTTTTGTGAAGTTCACTTTTCTGTAAGTATAAAATTTTAACTGTTCAAGACAAAGGGTTTAAAGACAAATACGCGCTTTAATTTTATTATAATTACTTCCTTTTACATAGTAAAGGAAGTATTGTATTCACAAAGAAAATTTCACTCAAATATCGTTCTAAATTTTTATTTTGCTCACCCCCGAATGAATGTTGAGTAGTTTTTTTTGGTCCGATCGCACGTGCATATATACATAAAAACGTATGGACGTCCGAAACATCCATTTTGACAATCCCCGCGGTAATGTGGTTGTTTCCTTTAGTCAAAAGTACTACTTTTAGTCACTGAAGTTGATGGAATGAGCAAAAAAAAAAAGACATGGGCCCAGAAAATACTTTCATTTTCCCAACAGTTATTTTTTGATTAATTTTTTAAAACTTCCGATTTTTCAAACAAGGTGTGGTCTTTATGACGTCACAAATGATGTACTTTAGAGCATTCCACAAGGCATTCCACGAGGCACAAGTGGAATGCAGGCTGTCGTCAGTGAAACGCTTGCTGTCTAGAAAATTCAGAAGCGAATTAAATATTCCGCTCTATGCTTGCTATCAACCATATCGTTGCAGCTATATATGAGTAAAGAAGTGAATTAAATATTGCGCTTTGCGCTAATGGCAACAGGGAATGGCAGTTCATCGTTTGTGATGTCATGCGCAAAAGCGTAAAAAAATAAAACTGAGTACTTTCGGGAACGACCCCATTACCACGAATTTTCTCGTGACGTCTGTATGTGCGTTATGTGCGTATGCATGTACGTAAGTATCTTGCATAACTCAAAAACGGGATGACGTAGAACGTTGAAATTTGCTATGTACATTCTTCATTGACGTAAAAGGAAGTCATGTGATGCACATTGGCTCATTTATCTGAAATTCGTCGGAGGGGGGGGGGGAACAGCATAACGAATGCAGAAGTCCTTCGAAAAAAATGTTTGACCTACGGTCCCAATATCTTAATCGGGCTCTAACTTTTGGTAAAAAACTTTTTTTTTTTTAATTTTTTTTTAAATTTTTTAAATATAATTGATAACATTAAAATGTTACTTATTTTTTGTTGTCTCACTGCATTTATTATTCCATCATCGATAACTTGGCATTTTCTCAAACTCAGTTACTTTTCGATCCGCAATAGGTCGAGTTTTCGAGATTCTAGGTTAACGGAACAGTAGCAGACAAGGGTCCTGTAACAGACAGTCGTAAGTTTGGATTTAAATGATAAGAATTTTAGGCAGGTAAAACTTATGTTGCTGCGACCCATGAATACGATGTAACCATCTAGTGTAATGAGAGTGAATTTTATGAGCCAGTTGGTATTTACAAGGCAGTGGTGGAAGGTTATGAATATATACCACGACGTCTGCCGGTGTTTCTTGTTCATTTCAATTGAATAAGGTTGTTTTAGATCCAAAAATAAAAAAAAAAAACTTTTGCAAATTTTGAAGAGAAAAGGGGAATTCTGTACATTACTCATCCTTTCCTCATCCTATCTGTTACTGAGTATCATCAGAATTGTCGGTGTCTGTTACTGGGGGTTGGATCTTTTTTCGAAATTCAGCAAATAAAGATAGAATCAATTGATACAGAGGATCCAGAAGTAGCCAAACGTTAGATGAGATGTAGTTGCATGAGAGAAAAATCGTTTTAAAAGTGTAACTACATTAAAAGTTTCAGAAAATTGAGTTAACCTGAGAGAGATGTCTTAAGCATGTTTGTTACTGGTGCCGTTACTCTACTGTATTAAAAATCAAATACTAATTTTAAAAGTTTTATTCAATTTTCCTGTGATTGTGCTGTTATTATCCAGTTTCCATAACTTTGTGTTTCAGGTGGAAAGCTTCATCCGACCTTTATGATTTGAGCTACGACCTGAATTCGAGTACGCTCGCCAGTTGTCGAGCCGATATGGAATGGAAGTTTCCCTATTACCCTCGTTTACGGAGGTGAGTTTCAAGACAAGTTTCCTTTATAATTGCCTGTTACTGTCTTGGACAGTCATTTAGGTTAATTTGAACTGATTAATGCTTCTTAGAAAACTCTATAAAAAAATTCCGAAACGTTACAGATTTTTTCCCTGGTAACGTTACGGTATTTCACGGGTTTCCACCAGTTTCCTGAAGAAAAAAAAGCAAGTATCTTTGCGTAAAGTTCCCAGAATCACTACAAGTTTCATAGATGCAGCGTTTTCACTGTTGTGAAAAACATTTTTAGCTACCAGTATAAAGATACACTCAGTTTCTATTTTAGGTGTTTCGCCGCCAGCTCAGTTACGGCCCTACCAGAGTGACTGAGCTCTAAACGAGGGCGAAATGCAGTCTCTGGCATAGATATACACTATTAAAACTACAGGTTTCATTTGTCAGGGGTGAAACACTTGTTCACCAGCGGCACCCAATATGAAGCCGAAATGGCACCTCTAACTAGGGTGAAAAATAGTCACCTTTTAAAAAAGCTGCGGGGGGTGAAAAGAAGGAACCTACGAAGAGAGAAATGGCACCCTTACTAATTTCTACTGTAGATCCTCCTCTCCTCTCCCCCGTATTGTGTACGTTTTTGAATACAGTTGTGAAGTTTTTTTTTTTTTTTTCATCTTTTTAAATAGTTTTTATTCATGATATTCTACGTTTTGGACATTTTTCACATTGAATTCAGTACTGGAAATGATTAAAGCTTGTTATTACAGTATTTATCACATTTCAGAGATTTTAACATAGTTAAGAAGTGCTCATTGCTTTAATTCATCTGATCGTGCTCTAACTCAGCGTTTCTCAACCTATTTTGATCGACGGGCCGGTGAAAGCAAATGAAAAACATTGCGGACCAGTGAAATTTTATCCTTTTCTTAAAAAAATAATAATAATAACTCTGGGGTCTTTTACAAAGTAATATTGTAAATAAATAAAACAATAAATATCTACTCCCTTTACTTGATATCAAAGAGCTGTCACAAATATTTTTTAATTTAAAGACGAGTAATTATTTCAATTATCATAGTTAAGTTAATCATTTGTGAGAAATAATACGTTTACTGCAACATGACCCGTACCGAGAGTAAAGTGTAGAGGTACTTATGGATTATTTACATGAAGAGCCAAAAGTATTCTGGGATATTACAATTACGGAAAAACAAAATCGTTTCATAAACGTTCAAAATTTCAATCAAGAGTAACAATAAAATAAAATGCACATAAAGTTTTTTGACAGTTTAAAAACCTAAAGAAATTTCTAACGCTATCGAAATATTGACCGCTAACAGGACATAATTCAAACACTTGAATGAAAAAGCAAAAAAAAAAAAAAAATAAATAAAAAAAATAAATAAATAAATAAATAAAAATAAAAAAAAATAAAAAATGCTAGACTGAGAGAGATTTCTTTTTTATTTTTTTCGCTATTCTACGACACACAGGAATCATTTTTATTCAGGTTCTCACTTGTTGATTATTAATAATCTTATTGCTGGTTATTATTTTGATGATTAATTGTTGCTTATCGAGTACTCAAGAAAATAATGATAGATAATTTTAGTAGTGTTTTGAATGATGGAAATTTCACGATAGTAACGGTAAACTGAAACTTAACGACAGTAACGGTAACTGAAAAGCAGTAAAAGTACTTTTATCTATGTTTGAAAGCCCTAAAAGCTACAAAGTGATCAAAAGCTGTACTTATTATATTGGAAATTAATCCTAGAAAAGTTGAGTTTTAATCCAATAGTGTACTTCAGTCAATGTGAAAGACATAGATGCAACCTATCATTCGTCCACTACATTGAAGTGGTTGAATGTATGCCAGAGCGCTTGCGCCAGGAAGTCATTCTGCGATTGCCCTGCTGTTTTGGCAACCATGCTGTATTTCCTGACCAGTATGGCGCCCTTGGGCACCATGCTTTCACCTTAGGGGAATATATTCACTCGTCTTTAACCCCTGGTTATAACAGTGTATGGTCCCTGGACGTTGCAGCTTTGCAAAAATTGCAGGTAAGTGAGCTATTCGACATTTGCTCGCAATTCCGCCTTAGCTTCGGTTTTGCTTTAGGAGCCTTCGTGGAATGTCAGGAAGGAGCCAAGTAATTCCTATGAACGGATCTTCAGTTTTTTTTGGAAAGTTCCTGGTTTATGCCAGAAATATGACTAGCTTTTATTGGGAATGTTTCTGAATTCTTCAAAAGGATTGAAGATTAATTTCAGGAAGATTACTGACTTCTAGCAGGAAACATTCTTGTTTTTTCCCAGTTCAGAAAAGTTGTTTATTTATTTTATTTTTTTTAAATATTTATTACATTGAAAAGCCACGCTGCATTCCACTGGCACGGAGAAAGTTATTAGTTTTCTACTTTTTATCTTAAGAAATGAATTGGGAAATACTGTACTGTACACTAGTTACATTTTCGAATAATTTTGGAGTTACTTTGAAGAAGTTACTCTCGAATAATGATTCAAAGTTGATAAATTGTCTTATCTTACGTTGTTATATTCTTTACAACAGAATAAGTCATAGAAATTTCGTGATGCTATGAAATAAAAATATGAGGATTTTTTAAACAGAGAAGATTTGTTTTTCTGGTTCAGACTTCAGAGTTGTACCATTATCAAAATAATTTCATTTACATCGCATTTCTCGCAGCTTAAAGTTACTTTAAGTGACAGGAAGTCAGATTAATAATTTCGAAAACCGGTATGGTAGCTACGAAAAAGTTTAACAGTTAAAAAAACTTCAAAAATTTTAAAACCACAAAAGTTGCTCCAGAGATATTCTGTTCTTGTTAACGATCATGGATGACAGCAGACATAGATTTTTCATCAGGCTCAATTTCGCATTCAAATCAGCCCAATTTTTGAACTCATAAATGGGAATCTTTGAAAGATTTTTAAAATTTTTATTTGCACTTGAACGGTTGACCGTTTTTCTTCATTTCCCCCCAGGTTTTCAATCATATTTTTGTAAAAGATTTAAGCTCAACTTTTGAGTGAATGAACACGTTTTTTTTTATGCCCTGGGTGGGCAGTGTGAACAAATGGAGGCGCTACCCACTGCAAAAAAAAAAAAAAAAAATCTTAAAAATAAAATAAAATAATAATAAATAACTGTAAAATCTATGTCTAGATTATAAATTAATCCCACTCAAAGTGTTTTTTCATTATATCTTCAAAATTTAAATAACTTACGTCGGAAAGCTTTAAATATTTATGAAACATAATGCTTAAGATGACTGTCATCGTATTGATTTTTATTTTAGCTTGCCTGAATCCCTGAACGCATACTTTCAGTCTGGTGTTTTTTACGGTCTGGTTACAGCAGATGATGGCCCAAACCATGAAATGTTTTTGTACGGTGAAAGGGTGAGACATTTGGGTAAATATATGCTTCGATAAACCAGTTGGTTTGATAGTAATGTAACAATTTTTGAATGTAATTCTTATTTTTGTCAATCTTTTAAAAGGCAAAAGTGCACATATTGTTGGATCTAAATTCAAGCACATTTTTGGAAATACTCCTAAAGTAAGTGAAATGTTTTTATGTTTTCGCAAAGAAATTTTAATCATTTTTAAAAAATAATTATTTATTATATTTCTCATTCTTCATTATTCATTATTTATTATGTTACTTATAATATTTGTCTATATTTTATCAAACAATGCACGATAATTAGTTATTATTAGTTAATTACACTTAATTTTTTTAGGTACCTTATTAACAATACTGAATAATTATAAATTAAAATTCTTCCTCTTGTTAATTACTCAATAAACAACAAAATCATTAATTTATTTATTAATTATTAAAAGTTCTTAATATTTGGCCACTCTCACAAGCGAAATAAGATGCAATATGTGTATTTGAATTTCTCAAAGAAGTTTAATTTCAAATATTGCCGCCACCTTTTGAAAATTTCTGACCCAAGCATTTTTGATTTCCACTGGAAATAAAATCTAGTTATTTCAAAAGTACTTTTATCGCCGACGTGCTTGCCGTAAAATCTACTAATGAATAACCAACTGCATAGCTATATAGATTTGACTCCATATGTATGATTTTGCATTAATATAAATGCAGCATTGTTAATTCTTGAGTTAAGCAGTAGCTTCGAAAATCCATTCTACCAAATCAAAGCAAATACTGAACGTTCAGTAAGTGATACAAGTAAGGCGGAAATAAGAAATACTGAATACTGAGCTGAAATTGGAAATAATAAATAATACAAATAATCTCAAGTATAAATGCTTATTGCGTTAAAAAATTGAAAAATGAAATAATAATACATTTATGCAGTTGAACAAAGGATCTGTCGCGTCACTTATTATTATTTCCAGCTGATGTTTAACTAAGGTGATGTGTAAAGTCATCCATTCTGAATTAGATATCTACAGGTGTTTTGAACAGTTAATTTTATTTCATTATAATATGAGAGTTTCTGCAAAATTTGACCGATTAATATTTATTGTGGCTCAAAAAAATTTAAAAAAAAAAGGGCTAATCTGGAGGAAAGCCACTTTAGAAGCAACACTGATTATTTGTATTGCTTTTCAGAAAACATTTTAAATCGCTTTTATTCACATTGAAAAATAGTGAGCGCTGTATTTTTTATCTGTATTTTATGTACAATTCAGAAGATCAAAAACTTCCGATCTGTGTATATCACTATTATCACTTACTGCTATAGTATGGCTCTAATAAGCTGAGCTATGACCTTGACAATGTTTACTTCTTTTGGGGGGGGGGGGGTAATCGGGAAAGGTAGTGGGCACTGAGTTGAGTAGGATTACTTTAGTGACAAGTTGAGCTAAGACCTTGATATTGTTCACCTCTTTTTGGAGTAATCGGGAAGGGCAATGGGCGCTAAGTTGAGATTGATTACTTTTACAGTTGCTTTGCAAAAGTATTCTAACTCAAATCCGCGCTATTAACACGTCCTTTTGTCACTGAAAGCCCCAAAAAGAGATAAACATTGGTAAGGTCGTTGTTCAACTTATCACATGCACACCATGCCATCGAGTTTTGCTTGTGCTCATATTTCATATTAATGTCTTTCTCTTTAACTACTTAGAATGGACTCAGCTTCCACGCTGGATTATCATCTTTGCCGAACATGTTTGAAGAGTACGAAGAATAGATTTTTCATGAGTATTACTACAAAATAATTTCTTTGAAACAATTAAACTAACTTATGTTTAACACTTGTGTGAGCTTTCTTGCTTTGTTTTTGCAGCCTGTCTTTTGGTTTTGTAGTCACTTCAAATGGAAATTTAAAAGCTGTGAAGAAAGCGTACATTGATGTTATTGATACTGAAGTACCCACTAACATTAATGCTGGATTTCTTGCAGGTAAAGTAATGTTATTTCCTTTTGGAGGGCAGTTTTCATTTCTTTTATTACCTATTATACTGCAAAAGCACTTATTTTCGCGAGCTCGTTGTAATTGCGAAAATTTAAGCCCGCGAAATATTTTTTCTTGGGGGATTTTTCAACTTAGCGTTCTGAATTTTCAATTCGTGCAAGCGCCGATATCTTCACTTTCGCAAAAATGACGGGTCGCGAAAGTAAATACTTTTACAGCAATTAGTTTCTTCTCATTTTTTTTCTAATATATTTTCCAGTGTACAAAATGCACTTTTTTTTCTTTTGTCTTGACTTTCAAATGTAGTTCGCCTTATATAAGAAAGATAAAATTTGTTGGCAACTTTTCTAAAACATTCTTTTTAATTTTTTTTATCTTGCAAGTGGGTTGTAAAGTGAATGAAGATACTGTTAGCTTTTATTAAAAAATAAGTTTTTTTCCGTGAAAATTTTACTGAAAGTCGTCTCATATAGGGGTGCCCACCTAGGGGGGAGGGTCATGGCGCAGACTGCGACATCGAAATTTTTAGGGGGGGGTTGAGGGGTGTTTTTCTCAATTTTGGGGAATGTCTTGATTTTTTTTGAGGGGGGAGGTCTTAGGGATATTTAGGGGGGTGCGCCCTTACTCTTAGGAGGTGGGTACCCCTATTTCATACGTACCTAAAAATATAGTATTTTCAATGCAATGCATTTTTTTGTTCTAGTAATCAAAATAAATAAAGAGAAATATGGGATTTTTTTTTTTTTGTAGTTTGATAACTATTTATATTGGGAAGAATTTTCTAACGTATTTAAATTTTGAATAAATCAAAGTTGATAAGGCACATATTTACTATGAAAATTACATTCTAAGGTTTGCAAGTTACCCATTTTTACGCAGAACCTCTATAAAAAGAAAGGAGTCACATGAAATCATTCTCTTACTCTGTTAGGCATTATGTTTCAATAAACTTCAAAAACTAGTACATTTTTCTTAAATTAGGAAAAGTTTGAGTTCAAAATTGTTTTCATTTAATTTTTTGTTCTTTTTTTTTTCTATTGTGTGTTTTCATAATGTCAGTGGTTAGATACATTAGGAAAAAAAAGAGCAATTTTCGAATTTGAGTAAGTAAAAAAAAAAAAAAATCAAAGCAGGGATGGCTTTTTGCACAACAATTTACAAAGAAGACTTTTTTTTTCAGATATCAAAAATAAAATTCTTCTTTCCTCAATATTTGTTTTAATTTTAACCAGTTCCAAACTAAAATAATATTAATATAAATAATAATCACACTAAAACTTTAAAAATCGATTTCAAAAGTATTGCTCCCTTCCCTCTTTCTCAAAAGAAATTGTATTTTCACAATACAGTTTTTTTCTGATTATTAAGAAGTAAAGATTGAACATATTAATAATAATTTTTATCGACAATAAAATCATTTGCAGTTTTCTTAAGCTTTGAGTTTTCTTTATTTCGATCTATCAACCAATCTCCAACTTTTGTTAACGTTCAGTTTACGAGCTCACTTCATTTTTTTTTAATCAAAAACTATTTTCTTTTCATTAATAACTTTTTTTTTAAAATACGCCAATAAAAAAAAATCTTTAATGTACATGTTCTTCTCAAAAGCTTTTTGCAACAAATTTAGGTTCGAAACAAATGCTGCTTTTAATTCGCGATCTATATTTGGCTTAACTTTTCGCTTAATGTTAAACGTTTTGAACACTTCAAAATTGAATCGAAAATTGTTCAAATTAGGATATGAGAAATGGACATAAAGTGTCCTTATTTCCTCCAACTCTCTACATTTCAGCCGAAATCTTTCGAGTAAAAATACTTTGTTCGAATCCGACTATTCCTTCTAAAGTTATTAAAAAGAGAATGTCGGACCGACAGAGAGACCCACAGACAAACTAACTGAAAAACCGATTGACCGACATTTCTCCATCTCAACACCACGATTTCAAGTTTCTTATTTTCGCTATTTATTTATTCATTTACTTTTTATATTTTTATTTATTTATTTATTTATTTATTTTTTGACATCAAAACAAAAACATCGATATATTTACGATGTACAAGACTTCTTTCATACTTATTTACTTCTTAACAAACTTTAACGTTGAAGTTGGGTAAAAAGGAAAGGTATATCCCCCCTCCCATAAAAATAACAGTACTTGCCCAATTTATAAGAGTTTGTTTACAAAGAGGCGAACTAAGAATTCTCGAGGGTATCAAATTTTGGGGAAAGAAAAAATTTGCGATACGAAAGAAGTGCAAAGTCAATTTAAGCACAAGGTCTTTTCAGTTAAGCACAATTCATGTTTTTGCAGCAGGTACTATTTTTGGTTTGGAAAACCTTACAATTCTACAAAAACTTAGAAAAAAACTTTCCTTTTCAGGAGAAATATATGAGCTGGTGGGAAAAGTCATTAAAAGTCCTATCGTGCTAAAAAGCAGGCATGGTTGGATAGGATCCGTTGAAGTAAATTTTATCAGTTTTAAGATGGGTGATTACGAAGGGAATGGAGTCTTTGTGACAGGGTATGTATTGGTTAAATTTGGTTAAATTGAATATATTTATGTATATACAATGTACTGAACACACATGTTGTTTTCTTTTTTTCCAAGTGAATAGCTGTGTTCGTATTTATTAGTTTTTCTAACTGTATGTATATTTTTAATAAACACCATATAGCTTTGTCTTTCTTTCATTGATTTCAAAAAAAAAAAAAAAAAAAATGCTTTTGTTTAATTTCTAAGAAATATGTGCAAATAAAATCAATACATAATGTTGTAAAATGCTCCGATTTTTAGGCTTTTTTTTTGCGCCTAAAATTGTCAATTGATGTCTAGCGTACGTTTAGGATATCCAAACTTTTTTCTAGCATGATTAGCATGCAACATGTAGTTGTACATATTCATATTATCCTGAAAGCCTACAACTCTAAAGAATAATGCGCTGCCACAACATGATCTTTAAATGGCGTTTGCTCAAATGCGTTAATCTTGGGGTTCAACATGACAGCAATTTTCACTGTAAAATCAATAAGTTCCTTTTAAAAGCAAATAATCATTTGTTACGTGACACAGAAGGTAGTGTTCTCTCAATAGTCAAGGAAAGATGTTCATGAGACGTGATTCATCGTCCTAGAGTTTTACAAAATTATTTTAACTCGCTTTCCAGCATTTATAATGGATTCACTTGACGCGGTTGTTTCAAGCAAACTCAGCTTTACCACTTATTGTACAACTCATACTTATATCTATTCAGCAGTACCCGCGCAGCGATGCCCGTGCTAAAAATTTAATGGAAGTCCGTTAAATAAAGAAAATTAACGCCTCCTCCCCCTCTGATGTGAAATGATCATTTTTCTTTTAATAAAATGCGTATACACCTTTCCAAAAAAAGAAATTACAGTTTCTTTGGAATTTAAAACTTTCGTCAAATCATTAAATTAGGTTTACAGTTGCTTTAAAACCCTATTTTAGCGAGTGAAGCGGTTTTTACTGCAATTTAAAATATTTCGCCAAAATAAACAAAAAAAGACATCAAATAATATCGTTTCAAAATGTAAAAATAATTTCGCAACTCTATTGTTTATCGCCAAACTCGCCCAGCAACCACCCACGCTATCATAATCCATCCGTCTAACGAAAAAAAAAATACATTCAGTGGAACATTCAAAAATCATCGTCAGAAAAAAAGAAGAAAATGTCGTACATTTCACTCGAATAAAAACAGATCAAAAGTTTCTTTTCTTTCAAAACAAATCGCCAAAACAATGAATTACATTTACGGTTGCTTTTAAAACAATAATCCTAGACTGAACTGCTCAGCGCCTAACGCGCGAAGCGACCACACTACCAGAAACCAGCCCTTTTAGTCCAGTCAATGAGTGCTCAAAACAGGGGTGTAGCGTGCATGGAATATGCGATAATTTTTGACTTCAGAATATTGTTGGGGGGTAGTTAGTAAGTAAACATACTAAAAGTCCCCGACCCTGGAGGGTGAGCTAAAGGTGGGAGGGAGGGGGGAAGAAAAATTTTGGGTTTTTCGAGAAAACGTCGGAAACGGTGGAAAAAAAATGCGTTTAAAAATAAAAAGGTAAGCAAATAAATTTACTATGAAACTGTTTCTACACATATGTGTCAAATTTCCAATAATTTTCCGGGTACACGTTAGGAAAAATCGATGATTTTCGGAAAAATTCTCTCTTTTTGTCAAACATTTGCTCCTAGTTCCTCCCAGTGACAAAGTTGTAGAGCTTTAAATTTCCTTCAATTTGATATGCTATTTTGTTATATTTTATTCAACCAATCAATAGTTACAGTATTTCAAACATGCACTTTCATGACAAAAAATGGAACACTTGTCATTCAAATTTCAAACTGACTCAAAAGGAGCGCGCACTTTCTCTTTCTTCAATGAATTCGACAATCCTGATGGACAATAAAGAAGTATTTGTGGATTTTACTACACCACAAATGATGTTTTAAGGGTTGGGGGGGGGGGGGGGGTCGTAAAATTATGACTTTGTGACAAGGGGAGGGGGAAGAGTAAGAAGTGTGACATCAAGCATTTTTTTAATACGAATATGTTTATAAAAATTAGTTTGTGAAAAGCACTTTGTGACAAATGGGGAGGGGGTCAAAATGTTGAGAAAAAGTGTAACATCATTTATGAACAGCCTCTTGCCAAGAAATCAGACGAAGATTTGCAGAAGTACGTTTTATGCAAGTATGAATTAGCTCCATACCCATTGCATTATTTAACGAAAGTGAACTGCGGAAGTGTAAAAAGCCAGCATTTCCTCAGTAAGAAATTTGTTAGAAGGTAATTAATAAGTAAACATACTGAAAGTCCCCGACCTTAGGGGGGGGAGGGGTGTCAAGTGTGGGGAAGGGGGAGCCAAATTTTGTGGGTTTTTCGATTATATCTCAGAAACGGCAGGAAAATATATGTTCCGAATAAAAGTGAAGTTTAACTAAATTTATTTTGAAATTTTTTTTCTACGTATATGTCACATTTCCAGTGGTTGTTTAGATATGCTTTCTTATAAAAACAATATTTTTCGGGGGGAAAAAAACTTCTTTATTTTTGTCTCAGATTGTCTGTGCCAAGCAGGCGCTCAAGTGATCTTGTGCAGCAATCATGTGGCAAGGACCCTGACGGTTTTCTGTGTCTTGAAAATCCACCGGCTGAGCACTTGAACTGCAGATTCAAACCTGATACCAAAGAAATACGAAGCCTATGCTTAATCACAGCGACACCCAGCTGACAAGCAATCAAAAACTATGAAGTTCTAGCATGTACTCAGTTTCGTTACTCTTATTGAAATGAATATGTGACGCTATAACAGGATAATGAAAATTTTAATAATAGAAATAAGGTAAATGTAGCTGACCGGTAGCACCTTTTAGTATTTATAGTTTTTCTTACATTATTATTAATCATATTTTGAAAGTGTTTATATGGAATATGGACTGACAGTAATTAGAAAATGAAATCATCATCTTTAGGGTGACATCTTGGTTCTATTCTGAGGCGGAAGGGTCATGTCACCAGCAGCGGAAAAGTTGTTCTTAGAAACTGGTAATGTATTGATGTCATCGTCGTCCCCTTCGTCCTGGATAAATATTTTGATTCCGTTGTTGCAACTGCCCTAGCTATGCAAGCTTTCGACAAAGTAGTCTAACGATGATTTTCTACAAGTGACCTCCTGGTCACTTGCAGACAAGCAATCTGTCAAAATCATCTTCCAGATTCCGTCAGGAGCAACATCCGATTCCGAGAGTTTCAGCACAAGTTAGCCATTCCTCCTTTCCCAAACCCCCAATCCGGTATTTCACCATTAAGTTCCTAGCTACAGGTAAACTTGGTGGTACGGCAGAGTTAGAGATCAGTCTTGATGTTTGCAGCTACTTTGATAAATGATCTGTAACGGAACTCATTGAGGGAATTTTCTGTGGCTAGAGCACCATACCATGAGAGACAGATCTGATCCCAGCAGCCTCAATGGATTCAGGGGACGAAGAACTGTTGATATAAACCTTAGATACATGTTGTATGATTTTAAAATTCTGGCAGAATGCTGTGATCAGTTGAGGATTTGGCTATCAAAAGGACAACCAGGAGGACTTCCTCTCAAATGATAGCTACCGAAGAATTTTGCCATCTGATGATAGCCATCTTTGCAATATTAACGTCAGCATCACCTAAAGCTCGGAGCGTATTTGTCTCGTTTTTCAGCAGCTTCATCAGTAGCAGATTTGTCAGCTGACTGTTATTATGAAAGTTGGACAGAAACCTTCTTGTTTGACCGTCATTTCAATTTTCAAACTAACGTTGATGTCCATATGGTTTATACAGTCGTCTCTTTTTGCCTAACAGTTTTGCAGACTATCCTCAGTAACAACTAATTCAAATTAAATTAAACCAATGTCGTTATCAATTTAATTAAACAGTATGTATAAGTGCTGACTTTCTGCACGTCCTCAGTCCACCAATTCATACTGCATATACGCAATTTTGCAAATCTTCGTTCGATTCCTTGGTAAAGGGCTGTCCATAAATAATGTCACACTTTTTTTCAACATTTTTAACCCTCTACCCCCCTCCCCCATCCCTTTGTAACCCCTCCCCTTTTGTGTTCCCCTTCGTTTTAAAAGCTACTTTTCATAAACATATTCGTATTAAACGAGCTGATGTGTGCATCACATGACTTCCTTTTACTCCAATTTAATGTCATTTCCCCATTATTGGCAATTTTAATGTGATTCAATTGTTTACTCTCTAAATATCACCAACAGTAGACAAATTAAAACCAAATTTTTATAAAAAATCGCCAAATTTGTCGCCAAGAGAACGAGAAAACTTTGGCGACTGGCGATATATCGCCTAGGGTCCGACAAATTATAACACAACTTGAGTTTACATCGAAATTAACAATGATTTCCCCTCAAAAAGAGGCAAAAGACCCCCTTAGGAATATCTGAATGCAACCAAAAGGGAAGGTGCACAACTAGACCCCACTTGGAGTCTACGTACCAAATTTCAACTTTCTAGGACATACCGTTTTTAAGTTATGCGAGATACATACACGCATACGCACATACGCACATACATACGTACATAAGGAAGTCACGAGAAAATTCGTTGTAATTAATTCGGGGGTCGTCAAAATGGGTATTTCGGGTGTCTGTACGTTCCTAGGCATATATCCACGTGTGATCGGGTCGAAAAAAAACTCAACGTTCATTCGGAGGCGAGAAAAATGGAAATTAAGGCCGATTTTTGAGTGAAAATTTTTCGCGAATACAATACTTCCTTTTTTACTTCCTTTTCCAAACGAGCTGATGTGTGCATCACATGACTTCCTTTTACACCAATTTAATGTTATTTCTCTATTATTGCAATTTTAATGTGATTCTCTCTCTAACTCTCTAAATATCACCAACAATGGCTACATTAAAACCAGATTTAAAAAAAAATAGCCAAATTTGTCGCCAAGTTGGCGAAAAAAATTTGGCAACAAAACGGCTACCAAAAGACTGGCGATATATCGCCAAGTGTCCGCCAAATTGTAACACCACTTGAGTTTGCATCGAAATTAACAATGAATTCCCCCTAAAAAGGGGCAAAAGTCCCCGTTAGAAACACCCGAATGCAACCAAAAAAGGAGGTGCACAACTAAACCTCACTAGGAGTCTACGTACCAAATTTCAACTTTCTAGGACATTACGTTCTTGAGTTATGCGACATACATACGCACATACGTACATACAGACGTCACGAGAAAACTCGTTGTAATTAACTCGGGAAACTTCAAAATGGATATTTCGAGCGTCTATACGTTCTTAGGTACATATGTACGTGTGGTCGGGTCGAAAAAAAAAAAACTCAGCATTCATTTGGGGGTGAGCAAAATGGAAATTAAGGCCGATTTTTGAGTGAACATTTTTTCGCGAATACAATACTTCCTTTTTTGTAAAAGGAAGTAAAAAAGAGTCACCACTGAGCTGAATATATGTTTTTTTAATCTCATTCTTATAAAATAACAAATCAGGAATGGCTAGGTATATTTGGCAGGAGAACAATTAATTTATAAGAAGCACAAAAAAAAAAAAAAAAAAAAATCGTCGCCAAGTTGGCGAAAAAACTTGGCGACCAAAAGCTTGGCGATACGTCACCAAGTGTTTACCAAATTATAACACCACTTAAGTTTGCATTGATATTAACAATGATTTCCCCCCAAAAAAGGTGCAAAAGACCCCCTTAGGAACATCCGAAAGCAACCAAAAGGGGAGGTGCACAACTAGACCCCACTACGAGTCTATGTACCAAATTTCAACTTTCTAGGACATACCATTTTTGAGTTATGCGAGATACATACGCACATACGCACATACGCACATACGCACATACACACATACGCACATACATACAGACGTCACGAGAAAAGTCGTTGTAATTACCTCGGTGATGGTCAAAATGGATATTTCGCGTGTCTATACATTCTTAGGCACTTTTCCGCATGTGGTCGAATCGAAAAAAAAAACTCAACATTCATTTGGGGGTGAGCAAAATGGAAATTAAGGGCGATTTTTGAGTGAAAATTTTTTCGCGAATACAATACTTCCCTTTTTTGTAAAAGGAAGTAAAAATGCTTGATGTCACACTTCTTAGGCTTTCCTTCCCCTTTGTCACAAAGTCGCAATTTCACGACCCCCCGCCACGCACCTTAAATATCATTTGTGTTGTAGTAATCCACAAATACTTCTTCATTGTTCATCAGGATTGTCGAATTCATTGAAGAAGGAGGAAGTGCGCGATCCTTTCGAGTTGGTTTGAAATTTGTGAATGGCAAGTGTTCCATTTTTTGCCATGAAAATGCGTGTTTGAAATTCTGTAACTTTTGATTGGTTGAATAAAATATAGCAAAATAGCATATCAAATTAAAGGAAATTTAAAGCTCTACTACTTTGTCATTGACAATTTTTATGAATACTTATCCTGGGAGGCACTAGGAGCAAATGTTTGACAAAAAGAGAGAATTTTTCCGAAAATCATCGATTTTTCATAACATATACCCAGAAAATTATTGGAAATTCGACAAATATGTGTAGAAACAGTTTCATAGTAACTTTATTTAGCTTGAATTTTTATTTTAAACTCATTTTTTCCACCGTTTGCGACATTTTCTCAAAAAAACCCAAAATTTTCTTCCCCCCTCCCTCCCATCTTTAGCTCACCCCTCAGGGTCGGGGACTTTTAATATGTTTACTTACTAACTACCCCTAACAATATTCTGAAGTCAAAAATTATCGCATATTCCATGCACGCTACAATGTGTTCATTGACTGGACTATTTTGCGAGTGAAGCGGATGTTTTTTCTTTGGTAATAATTAATGTTTCGCCAAACAAAAAGAAAAAAGTATAAAATCACATTAACAGTAGCTTTCAAATCTTTATGTATTGAGAGCTGCATTGCCCGGCCTTGCCTGGTCTACCTTGAGAGTAAAATTTGTGTCAAGTGACATATATTCAACAATCAGGCTTAAAAAAAAAAAAAAAAAAAACTATGCAAAATAACCTTTCCAAACAATGACGACAAATATTCGCAACTCCAACACATTATAGGGGGCACTGCAGCCACCGTCTAATGGCGGATGAAAAAGGTGAAACAAACGCACGCCGTAGCGTAGAAAATGCTAATAAGCCTAGTAATTTTTGTTTGTATGCATGACTTTTTGTTTTATTCTTTTTAAATCAATTTTCAAAATCTTATGGATATTCTGGCCCATGTAAAAAGAAATGAGAATTCAAGAAGCATTACTAAACATTAGAAATTAATACAAATTTCTTAGTTCGTAGTTGTAAGCAGCCATTTCCACGATGTTGAATTCGAAACTTATCAATTCTTGATTAAGCTACATTTTTATTGTAGCCATATGAACACTATAAATATTTCATGTAAATAGACCTTTGTTTATCAGTGTTATCAAAAGAGGAAGATGCAAGTTCTTTGTTTTGTTTGGCTAGCGCTAATTGTTTTACATTCGGTTTCGTATGTTTCTAATTTCTGAATTATGATTTAATTCTGTCATGCATCATCAATAAAATTCTCACGGATACATGACGTAGTTTTCTTTTTAATTGATCTTCCATTATTTCTTTAAACTTATCGGATTCTGTTATCTTTCTACCATTTTAATCTACACATGATAAAAAAATAAAAATGGTTTACAACTGACATGCAAAATCTCGCCAAGTGTTCTTCGCTCGCACAATACTAAAACTATAACCCTAAACTATAATCGCACTATTTTGGCGATGAAAATTCTCAGCGTTAAACATTTTTCATTTCGTTCTACGATAATGTATATTCAAGGAATTTAATTTCGATCCTTCTTTATAGCTTAAGATTTAAAAAAAAACATATTCTTCAAATTCACACAAAGCAATAAAACAAATTACCGGGTACAAAGTTATCCTCTTCCAAAAAAAAAAAAAAAAAAAAAGCTTCGAATAGACTTGCAAATGCGAAGTTTATTAATCCAGAGTTTTCTTGTGTTTAGGATTTCACGCCATTTACGACAGTCAACTCCCTTTTTAGAGGGAAATAATAAAGACTAACATTATTTTGAGGAGCTCGAGAATACCATTAAGAGACAAAACACTTTCTATTGCTGAAAGCAATCCAAGACACATCGAATACGTTAATAAATACTCATAACAAACTGCCTATGTTTACGTCAACAGACACACGTGGAACGCAATGTTTTAGTTTTTTCGGCAGTTATGTAAATCACCGCAAGGTAGCGTATTCGAGCGCTGGAGTTGCGAATTAAAATATTTTTAAGAAATTAAAATGTGGAAGATGGATTTAAAAAGCGTAACCATGGAAACACAGAATAAAATAAGTTTAAGGAATTAAAATAAGAAAGAACAACAAGTTAACAATTTGAATGGATATGAGATTTTTTGAAACTGATTTAAAAACGCTTGTAACTTTTTTTCCTTTCAAGATAGAAGCTAAGTTTTTCGACCAAAGGTCGAGAGAGATCTGGAGTAAAAACTGTCGCTTTTTCCAATGGTTTTAAAAGGAAAACTGGGACAATTCCTTCACTTTTTATTGATAGATTTAATGAAGAAAGTAGTGCATAACTTTCAGCTAAGCCTATAAAAGTTCGAGCAAAAAACACAAATTACTCCCGCCGATGCAAGAGAAAATATGGGCGGGAGCAGCCTGAGTCAAATTGCATTTTGGGCACAAGGGGAAAACCTTAATACCAGCCACATGTCGCTGTGCTCGAGTGTGTCCACTTCTCAGTCGGGCTAGGACGGTTTGATGTTCTCTACTACTTGCCCGAAGTAAAGCAGCTACCTGAATCAGCTGTATTCCGAACCTTCTGCTGTTTTGGAGGGACTTCGTTTCCACGGCTTCATGGACTTGGTATGATGTTTCTGTCTGCCAAGTGGGACAAGCAACAACAACATAAAACACAAACTCTAAATTTGTATATCCGGGGGAACTCGAAAACTACCGGACCTATTTCGTTGAAATTTTAAGTTTGTCTAGGTTAGAGCTGAGAAAGTTTATAAACCGTTTCAAAAAAAAATTCGTTGAATACTTCTTTTTACTTCTTTTTACATAGTAAAGGAAGTATTGTATTCGCAAAAAAAATGTCCCTCAAATTTCGGCCTAATTTTTCATTTTACTCATCCGCGAATGAATGTTGAGTGGTTTTTTTCAACCTTACCTGCATATATGTCTAAGAACATATGGACGCCCGAAATACCCATTTTGACCATCCTCGAGTGAATTACCACGAGTTTTCCCGTGACGTCTGTATGTACGCATGAATGTATGTACTTATGTATGTATGTATGTATGTATGTATGTACATGTCTCGCATAACTCCAAAACGGTATGTCGTAGGAAGTTGAAATCTGGTATGTAGACTCCTAGTGGGGTCTAGTTGTGCACTTCCCATCCTTGAATTCAGATGAGGAATTCAAGGCTTTTACTACATTTTGGGAAAAAATGGAAACTCAAGTGACGTTATAATGTATGGTGAACACTTGTCAATATGTCGTCCAGCTTTTGGTCGCCAAGTTTTGTCACCAATTTGGCGATTTGTCACCAAGTTAGTGACAAATTTGGCGAAAAAAATATTCCCCGAATTTGGTTTTAATTTGGCCTTATTGGCAATATTAAGAGAGTTATCAATTGAATCACGTAAAAATTGTCGATATTGGGAAAATTATGAGAGAACAGAGAGAAATTTTCATTGTGTTTCACTGTATCGAATAAAATTACTTCTGCTCTGATTTGTTTTCAGTTATTTTATAAATAAATTGCTAAAAAAGTCCTTTACCTAAGAATGTTGAGGTTCAAGGTAGTAGCTCTGGTAACCCATGAGTTAATCAGGCCTTGCATATTATAATTAAGATTATGCATAACTTCGTTGATCGTAGTCACTATAATGTACTGTGTACTTACCACTTACTTCGAACTTCTCTAATATGTTTATTTTATATTTTTAGGGATGTCACAAAAGTTCCTGTAAGAGATTTTGGAAGTCAAGCTATCAGCTGTCCGGAAAGTATGTTCAATTAAGCGCAGAAGACATTCGTTAGCATTATTTTATTTTTATGTTAAAATTAATTTAGTATAAAACCAAGCACATACTTTCCTTGATGATGCATTCCTTGAAATAATTCAATACATTTAATTATAATATTATTCAGTAATGTTTTTTTATTGACATTGGGAAAAATAATTTTTTTTTTTGTAGGCATAGGTTTCTAATTTAGTAAATATGATGTTCACTTTCCATTTGTTTTCACTTCTAAGGCATTAATTCAAACTAGTTGACAATTCGTGCTCGACAGCTGCATAATTCAATAATCCGATTTCTTTAACAGTATTTTTAATTCGAAAAACAGCCAAAACGCGAATTGTTTGTCTATTCTTTGTCGATAGTGCTGAAAAAAAACCTTTAAAACGACACCAAAATTTTGTAGTTTTTGAATGTTAAAAAAAGAAAAAAAAAACATATACTTAAGAAATACTATTTATGATACTACGAAAAGAGAAACGTTTATTTTCTGACTTTAATGCAGCAAAACAATTGGGATTCGAAATACTTCAACGAGTTCTGATTACATATTCTTGGAAATTTGGATCATTGTTAATATGTTTAGCTTTAATTTGGAGTACATTTTTAGCTTTAATTTTGAAAAGAATAACGAAGTTCAATTTAATGTTAACGGAAACTCTTGCTAGTTGAGGTTTATTCTTTTCATTCAAATTCTTACTAGTTCATGATGTCTAGAGCTATTTTTTTTAACTATAATTCTACCCGTAAATTTTCATAAAATCACAAGCCCCTTTTTTTCTTTCGTTGAGGTTTTTCTCAAGAGTTCCAAATAATTCAGTTCTATAGAATATTTATTGTTTTTAATCTTCTTTCTTTTGTCTCGTTTGGTTTGGAACATGAATAGTATGAAACATTCTCAAAAGAATGAAATCACCTACCATTTCAGTAACAGTTTATGACTTGTAATTACTTGTAATTGTACATATCATTCCTGCACTTGCAAAAAATCGGACGTATGTTTTATCTCAGTGTTATAGTAGTGTATCTCAAACTTCAGGCGCAAATGTAATTTTATACTTCATGTTGTAAATATCATTAAGGTAAATAAACTTCGAGTTTACTGTAGAGTACTCGAGTACTATAAAGTAGGGAGGCTACATGAATGTATTAAAGTCGATGCTTTTCTTATATCGATGTTTCTCCAATGACAATATTTTATAACTAAACAAAATGTATAAAAAAATAAAGAGGTGAGGATAATGAGGGAAAATTTCTCCAATTAAAAAAAAAAGAACAATAACTTAGAATTATACTTAATCAGTCCTAGTAACACAAATTTTTGATTTATATGTTTGAATGTAACCTGTTTTCAAGCTTTTGGTAACACTTTCTACAAAATGATTGTAGTTTTAGAAAGCTTTTCAACAATTCATAGAATACTAAGAATTAAAAATGGGGCAAAATGTTTACTTGAATTCATTTCCACATTGATAAAAATTCCGTCCCAGAAGGTTAAGGAAATTAAAATTTAAAGCAGAAATATTTATAGATCCTCTAAAAAAGTATCTGAAAAAGTATTTATTTCTGTCAGTTCGAGCTTTTGAACTCACCGTTGGGTCTCAATCCTCATGAGAGCTCACGGGAGTTTAATTCCAACGCTTCTCTTCCATTTTACATGAATTTTCACATATAAGACGGCACCAGGCATTAAAACTCGTTCTGAAGGTTATATGATTTCCCTCACTTCTCTGAGCCCTGACTCCACAGTTATTATCTTAAGGGGGTCCAGGGCACAAAAATCGTCAAATTTCGCATTTTTGAAAAAAAAAAAATACTATTTAAAAAACTTTTCCGTTTTTTTTTTCTGCTTAAAAGGACGCTTTCTTTAATCTCGTTTCTATCTTAAATTAGAACTAGTGATTGCAATACTGGTATACCGGAATACCGAATACCGGTATCTGGAGCTATTTTGATAATTTCGTAATACCGGTATTTGCTGGGTAGAGTATCAGTATTTTCGGTACTAGCTAAAAATAATTAACAGTTTGTAATTGAAGAGTTTTCAATTTAAATAATTGGATATCTACTGTTATTTTAAACATAAATTTCTTTTTCAATGAGGCGCAAAAACCCAATTTGACCAAAATCAATCTATTGAAGTAAAAATTTGGCTTCAAAAGCACGAATTTATTGAGCATCAATGAATAAGTAGCAGCAATATTGCATAATGATATTTTTATCACTAGATGGTGTGATGAACCGTACTTACGTGAGTTTATGTGAACTACGTTTTTTAAATCTATACTTTTTAGACTTGCCTTCTTATACAAATTAATTTTAAATGTATAAAAGTATTGGAATTTAAGTGTTGCGCCATGAGAAGTTTATTCCAACAATCAATTGTAACTATTCTTCATAATATTTAAAAATATGTATATTTATCTTGACTGTACTGAATTTAGAGAAAAACTTGTTCTTGTATAACAATCAGTAATTGGTTTTCATCGATATTAGCGTGCTGTTCTGTCTCGCTACTCAGTTTTACACTAAGCGAGATAATATTTATAATGACTTAATTATTTGCAAAGAAAAAAGACATAATCAGTTGGAACATATTTTCAGATATTTACATAATTGTAAAGAATTTCGAAAAGAAAACAAGAAAACGAAAAAAAAAAAAAAAAAAAAAACAAGATCAAATTCCTTGCAAATTGCAAACCAGAAGTTAATAAAAAGCAAACTTAAAACTATTCTGACCAAGAGGAAATTGCCGAAAATGATATTAATACTGAAAAAAAAAAAACTGTCGTTTGACAAACAGTTACAATAAGCTACGTATAATAACGATAAAAAAAAAAAAAAAAAAAAAACTACTTACAATACAAAAGAAACACCCACATTCACAAAAGTGATTATTTTTTCTCAAAGCAACACGTTATAGACCGAACTATTTGAAGATCGAAGACTTTCAAGCAACTACAGGAGGTGTGACGCGCATTTTTAAGAGTAGCACCGGCCTGCATAAATTCAGAGGAAAATATTCAACTTCAGGAAATTTGTTCATTACAATGAGTTACAGACTTAGTGAAAATTAGCATGTTTTTTTTGTTGCTATTATTGATTTTTTGTTATGATATTTGCTCCCATATTTTACACTAGTAGCACCCACACGGCAATGCCCGTGCTAAGAAGTCAAAGGAAGTCCGTTGAAAAAATAAATAAATAAATAAACAAAATCCCGCCCCCCGCCCCCTTCTGGTATGAAACGGTTATTTTTCTTCAACTAAAATGCGTACCTTTTCAAAAGACCTATTAAAGTCTCTTTGGAATTTAAAACTATTCGCCAAAGCACATAAAAATATTAACAGTAGCTTTGAAACTCAAAATAATCCTTCAACTACATAGTTCATTGCTTACCGTGCCAAGCAACCACGCTACCGTAACCCTGCCCTTTAGCGAGTGAAGTGTTTTGCCAAATAAACAATGCTATAATAATAACTTTATAAAGAAAAATCACAATTGAATAATACGACAAATCAAATTATTTACTTAAATAAGTAACTATCTTCAAAAAAAAAAAAAAAGTTGAAGAAATAAGGAAATCAAAACCCAATAAAAAAATCCTACAAAATCAAATGATTCGTAACTTAACATCGATAAAAAAAAAAAAAAAAAAAAAAAAAAAAAAAATCCGCATTCAAAAAAACTTCAAAAACTCGCTGATCACGGCAGCGTAACATGGGCATGGTTCCTCGCAGCTGTCGACACTATCGGCCAGCGCCCTCTCGAAAAATTAACTTACCCCGCCATCTATCAGGAATTCATAGAACTAAACAATTAATTTTATATTTAATTTGCAATATCAAATATTTTGGTCAATCTTATTTAAACAAATAGCCTATAGCCTTCTTCAATAAATGAACTATTCAACACAAAAAGATTTTTTCTATTCGAACCAGTAGTTCCTGAGATTAGCGCGTTCAAACAAGCAAACTCTTTAGCTTTATATTATTAGTTAATTAATAAGAAAAATATAACATTGATGCGTATATATATATATATATATACATATATATATATATATATATATATATATATATATATATATAATATACATATATATATATATATATATATATATATATATATATATATATATATATATATATATATAATCATTTTCAGCATCGTTTAGGATTTTCTCTGAAAAGTACTCTCGGTTACGCCTTATGGCTGACTCGAACCTACGTTCACTGGATTACAAAGCCCGCGCTTTCAGGTCAAGTCACCGTGGCTACGGATGTTCTGCGTTCAATCATTTTATATTATGATGTACATTTTCCCGTTTTCATAGCACTTTTTATTGCTGCATATAACCTATGGCCTTCCTCAATGAATGGATTATTCAACACAAAAAGAATTTTTTAATTCGAACCAGTAGTTCCTGAGATTAGCACGTTCAAACAAACAAACTCTACTGCTTTATATTATTAGTATGGATTTGCTCACAATAAGTAAATAATGCCCTTTTTAGACGAAATAATGAAGTATGGCAGCGAAACATTATGTTTTTGAATGCTTCTTGAGAAATTTCTAATACCGGTATTGATACCGATATTCCGGTGTCACGTTAAAAAAAAAAATTGAATACCGGTATTACATTTTTGGTTCTTTATTGCAATCCCTAATTAGAACGAAAGGTTTAATTATTTTTGTTGCATGCATTTAATTATATTATATTTAACTTTAAAAATTTAAATTACATTCAAACTCTTATAAGTCATGAACTGATAAAGATAAAGTAATGAAATTTAGAGCTTATCTTTTTCAAACAGTTTACTTCAATTTTTATTCTCCAAATTTGAAAAGAAAAAAAAAGTTTACTGCAAAAAAAAAAAAAAAAAAAAATATCAATAAAAAAAGTGTATATATTCGAAATTTTCGAAATTTTTCTTCAAATATTTTCTATTTTTTATTGAATTAATATTTTTTTAAGCCGCCGAATAAAAATTGAAACTTAGATATTTGTACATGATGTTTTGAAAAAAAAATTTGAAAATTGTTAAGGATATTTTGCATTTTAACGATTTGAAGTAACTCCATTTTTTAAATAACATAAATTAAATTTAAATATTTTTTTGACATATTTGTCTTTTGATTTTTCTTATTAAATAGATGGTGAATTAATGCAAAAATATTTCAAAACTCTAAACTGTTTAATAATTTTTTTTCTCAAAATGTATCCCGAACCCCCTTTAAATAGCAATTTAATTAGTTTGTATTTCTCTGTCTTTAACGTTTCCTGTAAAAAAACTCACTATATTTATTTTATATGTTTTCATGCAGTTACACCACTGATTGTTAATTTCCATGACGAGGTGTCGTATTTTCCTGAACTATCAGGAGGAAAAGGCTCTTCTCTGGGGAAACTCATAAAATTGAGCAAAGAAGAAAAAACAGTATGTTTGTTTTCCTGCTAATTTATTATTATTTTTCATCAAACACTGATTAACATTTAAAAAACTTGTTTTTTGTCTGTGTAGTTTATAGTTCCCAAAGGAATCATTATAACGACTGCTGCTTACAGTGAGTTTTTAAATCAAGAAATTGAAAAGGAAATTCAGAACTTAGAGGATGTCATTTAGTAAGTAACATTGTATATTTAGTCAAGAAACACATAATTTAACATCAAATGTAAATCTAAGATTAAGTATAGGTAAATTGCCCACCCCTCAGAGTTAACCTAAATTTGTGTTTCCTTTTTTTCTTCTTAATTTTCAAGAAAGCAGTTTGTAAGCTTTGCATCTTATATAATTAAAAACTGAGCGTATGTACCTATGTATGTATATATCTATGTATTTATCTATGTCCAAGTTACTTCTTCCGAACTCTAGTGTACAGACCATCGAACCAAGTATCGTCTTATATGATTAAAAAACTGAGCGTATGTATCAATGTATTGATCTATGTATCTATGTATTTATCTATGTCCGAGTTACTTCTCCCGAACACCAGTGAACTGACTATAGAACCAGGTATTGATAGATTCATAATCTTCCCGTCTTTATATTTGACTATTTAACATAATCCTCTGATAATAATTAGTGGAGATATAAATTAAAAACTACTTGGATTTCGACATAAAATCCCTATTTTTTGAAGGCTTTCCTCCATTCAAATTATTATTCAGTGCTTCAACTCAACTTTCCGTAACAATGCTTTTATTAAAATTTGTAGCGTGAAGAAAATCATTGAGAAGAAAGATCTGTTGCCATTTTTTTCTTGAATATGAACAAATGAAATACTGGCTTTTGTTTTGAGGATTTTCCTCTAATCGGGGGATTTAAAATGTTTCCTTTCTGGTTATTTCTCTTCAATGTGCCGCAAAATTTTTCTGATTTTTTTTTTTCATTTATTTATTTATTTATTTTGTTGAAGCTGGATTGTTGAACGCCGGTCACTTGACATAAGTTTTATTTTCCAGGTAGACCGTGCAAAGCCAGGCGACGCAGCTAGTTTTTTACTAGATTTGTATAAAGATATTTTTTTTGTACGCATGCACATATAAACACACACATACTTATGTTTTTTTTTTTTTAAATAATATTTTGCATACCCTAACTAAATATAAGAGTTTAATGTAGAGATATGAGTTACCGTGCTTCTTTTTTATGCTTTTCATTTCACCATTTAAATTTTTATTCATCTTTTCTTTTTTTTATACAGTTTCTGTGTTACATTTATGTTCATTAAAGTGAATTGCACTTTTTTATGTATTTTTCAATTATCGCTGTATGCTATTAGTGCTATGTCTATATATTTCTGAAAATGTAAAAGCTGCAACTATCAAAATATATATGAACTCATATTGTACTTATATACTCAATGCTTCATAACTTTTTTTTAAAATCGAATACGAGTAATATGAAATTAACCTTTTTTAAATAGTATATTTTAGTTTTGGAAGACGGGTTTAATTTGTATTGATAAAAGTTGTTTAGAGAAAAATAATGTTCATTTTGAGCTTTTTTGAATAAAAACAACCATTTAACGCCTTCTATAGTTTTATTGATTATTTTTCGATTAATGCATCTTGTTGACAAATGCAATGGTAAAAATTGCGAAATCTGCTATTCAAATCAAAAATGTGTTAAGTATGTACATAAGAATATATTCAAACTTTTGGGGTAGGTGCTTGATCTAATTATTGTGTTTTAAAGTTATGGTGTCAATGTGCATGGCTTTTGAATTTAGAGTATTCTGATGGGAAAAAAAAATCTCTTTTCTTTTAAACATACTATTAGAGCACTTATATTTTTTAAATTTTAGTGGAAAAGTTGTGGGAGATGTGGAGGAAACATGCGATAAGTAAGTTTGAGCTACCTGTCTTTCCTAAATTTCATTTTTTTTATAAGATTTTCTTTCAAAAAGATTATTTTACTTTTGCCTTCTCATATAAAAAATTTCGTGAAAAGTCTTCCTAGAGCTTGAGAGTGCGTCTTTTGTTTCAGAGTGATTTCTGTCATCTCTCGAACAACACTGCCTCACAAAATTTGCCGGGAGATTGAAAGTCACCTGAATGTTGTGTTTGATGGCCATCACCATCATCATAAGTTTGCTGTCAGATCATCTGCAACAAGTAATTGATTTTAAATTTACCAATTCAGAACATAATTCTGTTTTTTTCTGGTAATATTGCATTTTGCGGATAGGTAATTTTTACAATGGGGTCGTTTCCAAAATTTTAAAAGTATTTTTTTCTGAAAGAGCATGCTTAAAAACATAGGATCTGACTATTTTTAAAATAATTGAAGTTTAATATTTAAAAAAAAAATACCCTAATCGGTGCACTTTCATTGTTTACATTTCTGTGGTGTGACATCACAAATGATGAAATGCCATTCAATGTTGCCATTCACAGAACAAAATATTTAATTCGCATCTTTACTCACGTGTATTGGCAACGATATAGTTGATAGCAAGTGTAGAGCGCAATTTTAATTCGCTGCTTGATTATCAGAACTTGGAAACGTAGTACAAAGATGCGCCAAATTTGTGACGTCATAAAGACCATGCCTTGTTTGAAAAACCGGACATTTTAAAAAATTAATTAAAAAATAACTGTTGGAAAAATTAAAGTATTTTCTGGGTCCATGTATTTTTTGAGCAATCACGATTGCTTATTGCTTTCATTTGACAGTCCTTGACGTTACGGTTCCTTTTTCAGCTTGGACCAGGGCTGCAGCACCACCGTCCACCGGCGGCGGCGCGGCTGGTCCTGAGCGCTGTCCCCCGGAATCCACTTTTGCTGGGCGGTGGCGTCCATGTCCTACACACGCATGGTCATATACACTCCCCTACGTGCACACACCTTTACACACATACACACGCCTACGTGTGCACACGTGAGCCTACACACACAACTATACACACGTAACCACCCAGGAGGAGGGACATGCTTGGGGGGGGGGGAGCCGTTTCTAGAAACAATAACTCTATTCAGTAGGGTCTTGTCGCAACTCGTGATTGCGAAAAACATAATTTGAATTCAAAGTTTCGGAATCCAAATTAGAATTAATTGGGGAAGTAGGTCACAGATTTTACTTTTTTTTTTTTTTTGCTCATTCTATCCATTTCAATGACTAAAAGTAGTACTTTTGACCTAAGGAAACCACCTCATTGTTACTAGCAAGACACTCAAAATGTTTATCTCAACTCAAAAAAAAAAGTGTGTGCTACATGTATACTTTTGTACACCTATTAAACAGTCGATCTTTTACTAACTTAAAAGGTTGTGCGTGTACTCATGTATGTGCGTTAGAATCAGTACATGGACGATTTTCGAAAAACGTCCCGTGCGTAACGCTAAGTTTTTTATTTTATTCAACTATTAATGAAATACAGGATTACATGTTATGCTTTGATAGTATATTAAAGCATGTATTATTCACCAACAGCATTATTTTTTGAAGACTTTGGTTACCTGGAAAAAATAAAAAACTCAGCGTTACGCACGGGACATTTTTTCGAGAATCGCCCACATGAGGTTTTTTGACACTAATCTAGTTTTCAACTGTAAGGAAATTTGTGTTTTTGTTTGTTGGTTTCTAAGATATGACATTGTAACTATTAAAACTAAGTGAAATGTGTAAAAGGAAACAAAATATAATAGTGCCTTAGATGGATCAAAAACATATTTTAAATAATGGCAGCTCTAGTGTTTTGCGAAGTGATAAAAATGACTGCTTTTCAGAGGTTCATGTTACAAATAACGACAATTTTAACGTTGGTGTACTACCTCGTTAATGTTGAGAATTTTGCAAATATGACACTGGTTTTGACATTTAATTTTTTGCTGACAAACGGGCAACAGAAAATTGCCATACCAAAATCGCCAAGATATCGCCAATTTATGACATTGCATCAATCTGCGCTGAAATTAACATCGATTTGCCTCACTTACTAAAAATACCCTCAAATGCCCCTTTTAGAGCATCGGAATGTAACTAAAAGAGGTAGTGCATAACTCTACACTACACAGAATCTACATACGTTTTTCAACCTCCTACCGCATACCGTTTTTATTTTTGTGATACAAGTACCTACGCACATTCGTACTCACATACGGATGTCATGAGAAAACTCGTGCTGATAAATTCGGGGCCAAATTGATATTTCGATTCTCTATACATTCGTAAGTATATCTACTCGTGCGGACAGGCCAAAAAAAAAAAAAGACCACTCAACATTCATTCATGAGCTGGGTCAAAGTGAAATTTTGACAAAAAGTTGAGGGAAAACTTTTTTTGGCAAAACATACTTGAATCGATCGTTTTAGAAAGTGCGTAGGACCTATTGGTTTTCATGGGAATAACATTTTTTTTAATCGATTCACTTGTACTTCGAACAAGGAAGTAAAAACTAGGGTAATGGGAAAACAGGTAACTTATATATACATTGTATTCGATCCCCTATTGCAGATTAGGTTAATTTTGAATACTAAAAAATATATATATAGTTTTGCTAATAACAATTTTAATGTTATACTGGTTAATGTACTAATTTTTGGTTCTTGATCCTTATCTATTTCTTGAAAGAACGCTCATGTTTTCAGGTGAAGATACAGAGATGATGTCAGCTGCTGGCCAGATGGACTCGTTTTTAGGTGTTCATGGACTGAAAGAAGTAATGTTTTTAAAATTTATTTTTATAACCTATATGCAAATTAAACTAATAAATAAAAATACTTACAAATATTTCTGCAATAAGAAAACTTCAAAACGTGAGGACAAACAATCAAAATACGCATAAAACAGAACATGAAATTTCTTCTGTGATGCTATTGTCAGATTCGATAAAATGATTTTTACCCTTTAACTCAAAACAGTATACTTTCAAAAAAAAAAAAAAAAAAAAATTGTAAAATACGAAAAAACAAGTAAATGACGAAAAAAAAATAATTAAAAAAAATTCCAACTCTATTCCTTAAAAAAGTAAAAAGGCACATTACACTAACATAATTTCTAATTTCAAACACAACTATCATTAGAATAATACCTTTGAAATCAAATAATAAGCTAGTAAAATAAGTTCACGCAGGAGATCCTGGTGTTGGGCACGTTGTATACAAATACTAAGTGGATCCGAGGATTCTGCGACAAGGTCAGCGCTACTCAGACAATCAACGTGTGTTATCCGTATTCCTGGTGTATGAGTTATGGATTAATGAAAGTCTTATGGTACTATTGTCCATCTGTTATATTGATAAAATGCTGCCATTAAATGTGCACGATTTTTTTTTATAACAAGTCAACAACTCAGTCAGAAGAGCTTATTATACTTCAAACAGCCAAAACCAGTAAACAGATTAATCGGTATTCACTAACACAAAAGAGCTCAATTTATCCTATGCATGATGTTAGAGAAATGTTACAAGATGATCAGTGGCAACTAATCCAGTAAATTTATTTCTTTAGTATAGTTATTCTATACATGATGTTAGAGAAGTTTCACCAGATGATCGGCGTCAAATAATCCAGTGAATTTAATTATTTAGTACTTTTATTTTATGGCATGATGTTAGAGAAGTGTTACAAGATGATCAGCCTTAACTAATCCAATAAATTTATTTTTTTTAAGTATATTTATTCTGTACATGATGATAGAGACGTATCATAAGATGATCAGTATCAACTAATCCATTAAATTTATCTATTTAGCATATTTCTTCTATGGCGTGATGTTAGGGAAGTTTCACAAGATGACCGGCGTCAACTAATCCAGTAAATTTATGACTGAAAATCGCCACTTTCATACATAACTCCAGAAGAGAGCTTACGTTTAGATATTTGTACTTCCATTTGCAACAATTATGTGTTGATAGTTTCTATGGTATTCATTACTTTTGAGACCACATATGCCGCAAGAAAATCATTTAAGCCGCGAGAGTGATTTGGACACGTTTTTGACAAATGACCCCGATTACTACAGTTAGAAAAACAAATTTCCTTCATAAATGATTATTAGCATTAGATTTCAATCCCGTCTTTGTTGGTGATTTTTTATTTGTTGTGTCAGAACTTCTATGATCGTCACGTAGGGTTATCTACAAATGATGTAACTGTTTGATGGGGAGAGGATTCTTGAAATAGCAACAGTTT
Source organism: Uloborus diversus (assembly GCF_026930045.1). NCBI lineage: Eukaryota > Metazoa > Arthropoda > Arachnida > Araneae > Uloboridae > Uloborus > Uloborus diversus. The sequence goes on along the minus strand of NC_072731.1, from coordinate 125,553,113 downwards.
GTGACAAGAGAGAGGAAGAAGATAACAAGAAGTTAAAATTACGCTATTTTAATAGCAATATGCTTAAGAAAAACAGCTTGACTTGTGACAAGAGGAGGGAGTAAGGTGAAGTGTGGCACTTTATGGCAAGGGAATGGGGATCAATTTTGTTGGAAAAGACTGACATCATTTATGGGCAGCCTTATGAAGGAGGAAAATTTGACCGAATTGAATTACTAAGTTGAGCTTTTATTTTCAATTATCGCCTCTTATATTTGGAAAATTTTCTAACATTTCCTATCTTACTTTTTGCTAGAAAGACGAATTTTAATGGAGTACTAGCCTGCGTGCCCGGCGTTGCACGGGCTACTTAAAAAATGAAAGAGCTGTTCAATTGATGTTTTTGTATTATTCTGACATCAGTTTCTAAAGCGCTAAGGAGTAAATAATTACGCGTAATGCAAGGTTTGCAAAACACCAGTAGAGCATATTTTTGGCAAAAACCTCTTTAACGTTAATCATATTTATCAATAATACAAGTTATGAGTATTTTCAATTAGCACAAAAGATGAAAATATATGCATTCTCAACTATAATATGTGCTCACTTTAAACTGAATTAAATCTGATAGAATATATCTGAAATATTTATGTACAATTACAATCAGCTTTTTACATAAAATGACACATACTTTTTTGTTGATTACGTGAAACTAAAGCACTAAGACTTATTAAATACTAATAAGCATTAATTTTATATCAAGCCATCAGATTCCAATTAAGCTTTAGTTCAAATCCTTAAAAACAATCTTCTTTGTTCAACTCTGTTTCACTTAAAGAAATCCAAACAATCTTAATTTAACGTGTTCTTTTAACGATACAAACTGCATTGCAAAAATCGAAACAGGAAGGAAAAAGAGATTTATTACAATTCGAAAACTCACCCATGTGACGGAAAAAAGTCCAACAAAATAAACATAATCAGTCGCACATCCTAAATGTACCCAAATATGAGGCCGGTGAACTACAATCAATAAACATTACTAAAGAAACATTTTTCATATGCTGAAAAGAGTTAAGAACGTTGAATGTGAAAAAATAAGAAAGGGCAGACGATAAATGTCCGAATAGAGCAACCAATTTTTAACTAATTAAAAATGAAATTCTAGATGGAAACGTTGTTTTAAGATTTGGACAGCAGCCAAAAAAATCTCTTTTGACACAATTATTAGAATTTTATTTGCTCACCCATATGCAAAATGGCAACAGGAAAGAAATAAAAATTCCTGAATAGCGTTATGTTAATTAACGTTTTAATTAATATCTCCGCTAATTAAAGTCGTACAATTATGAGATTGGTCCTATTGTTTTCTTTGGAAAATTTCGAATTGATCGGTATCTCGTTTGACTTCTGATTCGCAGTGGTTCTCGAGAAGATCGATCTTCAGACAGACAGACGGACGCGAACAGATTTTAATATTATAGTGGATGGATACTAAATATCAAAAGATTCATCAATAACGTTGTCATACTTATTGACAATCTCAACGCACTTCTGATCGTCAAGCTGTTGATGAATTTCTATGGATATAATTTGATTACTGATTCCACTATTCAATAAATTTTTAAAGCCATTGCAAAAATTAAGTTTTCTCGCATATGAGAAAAGTAAAAAAAAAACAAAAAAAAACAGAGAGAGAGAGAGAGAGAGAGAAATATAAATTTTTGCCGAGCCTGTAATAAGCTTGATACGAACACCAATTACTCTTAGGATTAAAAAAAAAGAAATCACCAATTATGTTTCATTTCTTACTTTCTTTTCGAAAATGTTACTTCGTATTGTAAATTATTAGCCTTATTTTTAGTCTTTCTTTTTATTTTAAGGTATTCTCCGCTATCAAAAAATGTTGGGCATCACAGTTTAGCTATGTTGCTGTTGAATATAAAAGGCGAGTATCGAATGTTGGTATTACTTTGTTTTGGATATTATTATTACTGTTATTATTAATGTATTGTTATTTATTGTTATTATTATTATTAATTATTATTAATGTATCATTATTTATTATATTAATTATTAATTATTATTATTTATTTTAATTATTATTATTATCATCATCTTTTTTGAGCAATCACGATTGCTTATTGTTCTCACTTGACTGTTTTGATGTGCTATCATTTTATTTTCGCGCCAGCACCCTCTGCAGCATCACCGTCGACCGACTCCTCACGATGCTGCTCCTATAACAAAAACCGTCTCCAGGTTGCATCCATATGCTACACACACGCGCATAAATACACAACTACACACACACACACACAAATACATACACCTACACACATACACAAACACATACACACACAAACACACACTCAAACACATACATACATACACACACAGGCATACATATAGACACATACACACACACCTACACACAAATACCCACACACTCATCCCTACACGTAACTACTCACACACTCATCCCACTCATGCCTGCACACAGACACAAACACATGCCTACACAAACATACACATTCCCTACCGCACACAAACACTCATACACACAACTACCCACACACTCATACCTGCACACAGACGTTAACACACATGCCTACATACCCATACCCCCTACATGCAAACACACACACACCCCGCACACACATAAACACACATGCCTACACACACACACACACACTCGTGATTGGGAAAAAACATAATTTGAATTCAAGAGGTCAAAATTATTATTATTTCTTATTTTTTTTTTTTTTTTTTTTTTTTTGTGCTTGCTGCTGTTGTTGGCCACAATATGAGAGCAGAGAGATAATCTATATTTTTCAAATGATAGTCATCGCACAGACTGCACGTCTGAAAAAAAAAAAGAACGCTAAAAAGGGCAAATTTGCAATGACTATTCTTATGCATATTTTGGAATTAGTCACCTTTGGCGACCGGATCATTCGGCTTTTACAAAATTTGCTCTGGTTGCTTGGCATAAATTTGCTTGAACAAAATTTGATTGGAATAAAAAATGAACAACCGAAATAGAACATTAATTTTTTTTATGCCAAGAAGTCACCTGCATTGGCTGCTTAAATAAAAATAGCGACGATATACAAGTTATTTTTATCAATCTATCGCTGTATTTCTGTATATCTCTTTACTTCTATAACTTTCTCTCTCGTATATTTACCTCCGTGTGTCTATGTATATTTGTATTTTTTTTACCTATCTTTCTCTAACACAAATATTTATTCATTTATTTTTAATCTCAGACACAATGGCCAATTACTTAACTGTCCCATGGCGGTGATTGTGCAAGACATGGTAGCATGTGAGGTGGCGGGAGTGCTTTTCACTTGTGATCCAGTTACCAGCAATCCATCTATAATCACCATCACTGGCAATTATGGTTTGGGTGAGGTACCTACACATTTCTTATGAAAACAATTCTATGGTTCTTATAAATATTTCTATGTATCACTTGATTTTCAAAAACTGTCGCATATCTAACATACATCTTTTTTACTTAATCCATTACTTCAAAATATTTATTTTGTTTTAAATATTATTTTATGTGTTTATTTTTGTTAATTTATGTATTCTTATTTGTTTTGATTTATTTGTGTGCGTGTTGGTTTTGTGTTTGGGTCGATATACGTGGTGTTGCACGGGTTTTAAATTCAACAAGTCAATCCGAACAGAGGAACAAATAATAAAGACAGAGACCTACAAAAGCAGCACTCAACCTTTTATTTTTTCCTCGGCCACACACAAGTGACAACTATTTCACACGGGCCGAGCATAAAATTAAATGAAAATTTGTGCTCATAATAGGTAAAAACAGTTTTTAATATGTTGCTAAATTCATTTAAGAAACGCAGTCTCAGAAATTCATCGCCCATTTTCGAGGATTCTTCAATATTTAAGAACAATGTCTTCATTTACGACGATTTTTTCCTCGCTGGGTCAGAAGCTCAAGCTCAGATGTCACAAACTTTTCGTCAATTCAACGAAAAGTTTAGTCGGAGAATTTCCCCTGGAGCTATTTCGTGAAATACGACGAAAGTTTCATACGATTTGAGCATGCGATTGTGTGTCATTCTCAAAGCTAATTCAATCTCCATCTGCTTGTCAAAAGGAAAAAAAAATATGATTATTGCATGACTAGTAAAAGCTTTAATTCATTTTACTGATTATGACCGGGTCAATGGAAAAACATTTCAACGGGCCACATGCATTCTGTGAATCAAACGCTGGTATTGTTGACGAAAAAATTAAAAAGGTTAAAAACATCTAAATATATCAAAATTAAGCCTTTCCGTTCCACTAAATTTCACTCGTTATGGTATACGTAGAGCAGGAATTAAAATGGAGGGAGCAAGTCCAATCATTGGCGCAGCAAAAGCTGACCCGAAGACCTCAAGTCACGTGACTCAACAACGACGAATGATTGGCACGTTTTGCGTGATACAAGCGAAATGAACCTGATTTCTTCCAATGCTTTGCGGTCATGACTTCCCGAATGAATGTCTTCACCCCCTCCATTTTATTTTTTCTCAATGGTGGTTTATGTTCGTTTCAGAGGAACTTTTGTTGGGAGGGATTCACTGCATTTTTCATTCAACAGTATTCTTGTCCTTATTACAGTCGGTCGTATCTGGATTAGAGGAGCCAGACACGTTCTTCCTTCATCGGTCCATGGCGGATGAGATTACTCTGAAATCTTTGACCATTGGGGCCAAGAACCACCGAATCGTTATGCAAGGTAAGCAGATATCAATTGAGGACGTGATATCAATGGAGAAATACTCATGCGAAAATGTCAGTTATAGATTTAGATAGCTTCACGTGGTTAATTAACAAAAAAAGATCTTTGTATTGGGACTGCTCAAATAAATTGGAACATGAAAAACTGTTCATGTTCTTCCCATTTTGAACCCCTTCTAAATGGGAAAGAAACCTCATATAACACTTGTGGTTATTTTCATAAGCGTGCGCAGAGGTTCAGACCAGGAGGTTTAAATTACGCTGACAAAGGCTCCCGTACTTGCTAAATTTTAAAAAGTTTAAAAAAAACCGTTTTCAAAGAGAATGAAGTACAAAATTAATGAACGTAAAAAAACACATACAATGTTATCCGCTTTCGTAGTAAGCTTCGTTTCTATGTGCTAATAAAGGTACCACTGTACCCCTAGTGACCTCATGCGCATGCCTAAGATTATTTTTGGGTTCTAAATTAGTGTTGAATGACGACTAGAAAATCTAAGGAAGACATTTTGAAAGGTTCTAAAAGTTTTCCTAAAAATAGTGTAGGTTTCATCACTAATGTAAGCACATAGAAAAAAATTGTTTGCAAAAGTTAAGCGATTTTACTTTAGTTCTAACATAATTCCAAATGGTAATTACTTCGGTATGTTATATGGAATGTTACTAAGAATAATTGATTTTAAATATCAACGTTCCATGTAGCTTTGCTGTGCAATTTCAGTGTTTTCATTCATCCCATACATATTGCACCCACCGGTAAATGGAAACAACTAAATGTTTTATACTCTTTGTGTGTTTGAAAGACGATATTAATAGCTTTTGATAGAAACTTTTTTTTTTTTTTTTTGCACATTTTATATGAACTTGGCATGTAATTTGTTCTTTGTGCGATTTTTTTCCTCTTTAAATGATTTTATGGTATGTTTGGACGTCGCATATGGCCCACAGACCGCAGGTGTTGTTAATTGCTGCTCTAAAGTTTTTAAGGCTTTAAGCTGAGCGTCTAACTCACGGTTTTCAACGTATATCTATGTCATAGGAAAGGAAAGCAGCTTTACTTTACTTATCTCTATAGACAATCGGAAACACGCTGAGAGGCTAATGAATATAAGATTTCATCTGCTAACAAAGTCATATAGTTAAATTTTTCATACGCAGTTGCACTTAGAGAGTATAGTCTTGGATCTGGATGCAATGCATATAGTTTTATTTCTCAATTAATCCAAAAGGTGGGGACAGATTTAAAATTGAAACTTTGGAAATTTTTTTTGATTTAACCCAACTAACCCTACGTTTTAAAGGCGATATATTTCAAATGAGGCTGTGAGAAGCAAAGGGATGTAAGTGGACATTTTCAGGGTTTGAGTAAAACGCGTTTAAGGTTGCGGTCCTAGGCAGGCTTTTATTGAAAAAAGTTTTTTAAATCACGCTGTATAGCAGCAACAACCAGGGCCACTAGTATTATCTCTGGTCAAAACACAGGGAAGAATTTCACCTTCCATTTGTAAAAAGTTATGATAAAACAAAGATAGCCGAAAAATTCAAGTGGTGTGGAAAACAAAAACACGATAGAAAATTCTGTCCCTCAAAAGGAGTCTGTATGTCAAAAATGCAGAAAAAAAGGACACAGGGAAAAGGTTTGTTTATGTCCCCTCCTTAGGATGGATCAAAAATACATGTAAAAAAAAGTTTCTCCTAGATAGCAGGACACCCCTCAATATTTTTAGATTTGTGGATATGCTGGAAGAATTTTAGCTTCCAATTTCAACTGAAAGAGGGTGCTCAACCCCCTCCCCCAAACTTTATTAGTATGGGGAGAGGGTTAAAAAGTACATTAAACTGAAAAAACTATGCTACATATTATAATATCCGCGAGTAATATGCATATAAATTGCAATGAAATAATTATTTACAAAAAAACAGCTGGGGAAATTATATAATTCTAAATTTGTGGAATTTTCTATGTTACAGCTAAGGTTAAATTAAGGGGTCATTGAGCACCGTCTTAAAATTCGAGCAAGAAACTAAAACTTTTGCAGCATAATACTGTTAGTAAGTCTAAAAAATAGGGGTTGTCCTGGATTCTAGCTGAAAAAAAGTGGTTTTGAACCACCCTAGTCTTTCTCTACTAAGAGAGTAACTGAAATTCATAATGAAGTTTGCTCTACAGGCTTCGTGGCAGATAAACAAAACTATGATGAATCGGCGGTTTCTATTAAAATATTATTTCAAAATTTCTAATTTTGGCATTTACGTCCCTTTTCTCACTGCCTCAAATATATGTATATATATTTAATTTGCAGTTCTGCGTTCTTCTTAATAATTTATTGCAAACACCTAGGACTTCGTATACCCCTGATCTTAAAGTTTGCATGATTTGTTTTTCAGATGTTGGAGGTGTGGTTAGAGAAGATGTTCCAGAAGAGGAGAGGAACCATTGTTGTTTATCGAATGAAATGGCTGAGAAGCTTGCGAGAATAGCTATCAAGGTTGAATTAATTTATGAGATCATTTTGTTTTGGGGAAATATAATGTTTTCATTAGAAAATTTCGATCTTTTAAAAAACGAACTCCTTTACTATATCTATGTCTAAAGTGTTGTAAAAATAATGGCGATAACATAAGAATGGAAAAGTTAAACTTAAATATTTTGAAATGTATTACTCATCTTCAAGGTAGAAAAGAAGACAGTTTTCAAAGCTTATTTTTGCGCGTAAATACTCTGAATGTTGTCTAATTTTTAACACTTTACGCATAGGGAAAATAACTGCTGGAGCTAAGCTCACGTGCGCTCCCCTCCAAATCAAGCACTGTTCAACACTCATACTGTAGGGTAGACCGGGGCACGTTTACGCAGTGCCCTTTTTTCAAAACAAGTTATAACTGGAGACCCAACAGTCATAACAGATTGATGCTACTCCCTAGCAAATATATTCTCACAAGTTTTTTAGCATTAGTCAAGATTCGGTCCAGCATGCGGTTATTGTGAATAAATAATACTTAGTTAAGAAAAAATAAATATATATAAAAAATAGCAGAATTTTTTTATCATTTTTGAGATTTGTGTTTGTATGAACTGAAATGTTATTAATTTTATTTTGCACGTTAAAAATAAATCCAATATTGGCGGCGCGGCAAGTTTACGCGTTGAACGTCAGAGCACCTTTGCGATTGTTCTTACTGTGTCTTACTTTAACGTACCCGACACGTTTTTCACTTCAAACTATCTCAAACATTTTTAGTATTTTCTGGGTGTTTAATTTTGAAAATTACCATTTAATTTTTAATTGAATTACAAATTCGTATCTTATAGCTTACAATCATGTAGGCTGTCTTCACGCCCGTACAGCTTTTACTTTATACACTATTCAGTCTGTACTAAATTCGCTTTATTTTAATGGTGGTAGGACATTATGTTCAAAACACTAACAAAACCACGTTAGGTGTCAAAATAAATATGCATAAACGTGCCCCGTGTTCGGGGTAAGTTTTGCGCAACCGACTTCGACACAAAAATAATTTTTTTAACGGTTAAAAACACAAGCTGAGTAGCAACTGAATATACCAATTTTGACTCCATTAACTGCTTTATAAAACAGAAATGTCTAAAATTTCCTAAGTTAAAACATAAAAATTGGAAAATTCATTGAAAAAAAATCTACGTAAAAGTGCCCCGATCTACCTATCAAATATATTGAGGCAGTTGAAAGGCATTAAAAAAGCCCTTAAAATATAAATTTACAGTAGGGAAATTTCCTGTAATTCGGAGAACAAAGTATAGGCTTTTTTTTTAAAATCATAATATGAGAACTTTTTTATTATTATTTTTTCAATGCTCGAATGGTAGTGAAACAAAAATACCGTGAATATCAAAAAACTTTAGCTTGCAGGTATGTTGGAGTTCGCATCAAATACTATTTGCTGAGGTCCAACAAACAAACGACTATCTTTCGACTTGGTTAAACAACTTTAAAATAGCAGGTCTTTTGCTTAAAATTGTAAGAAAACTGAAAAACAATACATAAACTAGGAGATATATTGTAAATTATTTTCTAATAAAGTGAGAAACAAAAATAAATACGACACTCATTAAAATTAAATTACTTTACTTCCATTCGATGATGCAATCTTTGTCCGAGGGGTTTTTTTTTTGCCGCACTCTGTATACTGCCGTGCTAAGCACAAAAGTAGAATCTGCAGTTGAGCTCAAGCTGAGATATTGTTTTTTGATGTTTGGTTCTTCCATGCATTTAATTCAGATGTCTTTTTTTCTTTTCTTTTTTTTTTCAGAATTTTTCAACAAAATAGTTCCTGATCAAATGACTCTAAAATATTATTACTTATTAAGTAAAATACGAATTAGAGAAAAACTTGGTTTTATAACTCAGTTATCATGTTTGAAAGTTAAAAATTACAATTATTATTTTAAATTTCAAAGCCAATCTAAAAACGAAAATGTAATTGTTATGATTGGACATACCTTACCCAATATTATTGGTTGAACGACTACTTGATTTATTTCTAGTGTTTGACCAAAAAAGCTCTCAGTTATAAAACAAAAAGTTTTTTTTTTCTAATTAAACTTACCTTATGTGTACTTCTGTCAAGCAGAAAAAGAAGATGTTTGGATTGTATGTATTTTTAATGCTTAACCGTGTATATGTTACCAGAAATGAAGAGCTATTAAGAAATCCTATTTTTATTCATTAAAAAAAAAAAAAAAAAAAAAAAAAAAACCCAATTTTTCCATTTTTTCCAATTTTTCCCGAAAAAAGCCGGTAACAAAACCGGGTTTTTTTTCACCACTTCAAAATTTCCGGAAATTTTACATCTCTATTCATCCGTTATATGCTGTCATTCGATTTCTACACGTGCTAAGTGGTTCAGTACAGCAGAAATTCATCGAAAAATGAGTAATGTGTCAGTAAAAAGTTTTAATGAGTAACCGCAACTTAGGGAATATGGAATTGAAACTTCGAAAAGAACCTAAAGATGTTTACGATGCGCCCTCACATTACGGAATTGGCTTCTTTTTTTACGATTTTCTTATTGTGATTACATGAAAGTCTGGCTCAGAAGACAAAATTTTTGTTCATACCAGTGAAGAACATTCGCTATATGACTAGGTGGTTGCCTTTTTTTTTTTGACGAGAGTTGGGAAAGTTGGTGTCTTTCTACGACAAATGCCTCAATTAAAACGATGAATGTGAACAGAAGTAGTTTGATGATGTTTCTAAATATTTTGAATCGAACAATTTTCATTTTCAGTTTGGTTTTCAATTCACAACCGATCGGACCTTGAAAAAAAAAATAGCCTTGGTATTTGCTGCAGGACTTATCTTTTAATAGCTATTTAATAAAAAGTTCCATTTTAGGAAAATGTTATTTCTTTTAAACTCATACAGTCACTACTTAAAATTTTTATCTCTTAAACCATCAATTTGATTGCAATGCGATCCCTTTGGAACAAGTTCTCACGTTATCTAAGGATGCACCCACATGTTAGAAATCATGGAGTTTTAAGTAGTAAAGTAAAGCAACTTCTCAAAAAAAATTTCGGTTATATTATCTCAAAAAATACAAAACTATTTTATCGTTCCTTTTTCATGTCTTGAGTGCCCTATCTCTAACTTATTTTCGCCTCTTCTGTTAAGAATTTTTTTTTTTTTTTAACCGACTTCAAAAAGGAGGCGGTTATCAGTTCATACCGTATGTATGTTTTTTTTTTTTTTGTTTGTCCACTCATAGCGTCTCACCTAGTGAACCGATTTTGATGATTCTTTTTTTAATGGATAGAGGATGGCTCAACTTAGGTCCCATTACTTTGTTTGACCATATTTGTTCTTTAGAAAAAAAGTTATGGGCAAAAAACAGTAAATTTCCCTATTAAATGATTAAAATGATATTGTAGCAAAGTTCGCACTTGACATCAGTGGATAATGGTGGCTCAGTGGTAGAATTCTCGTCTTCCACACAAGCAACCTGGGTTCAAATCCCGACTAGGACAAAGTGAATTTTACTAAAATTTCGTTTCTACTGTTTTCCGTATTTTCTCGAATGTTCTATTAATTTCTGTATCTTTTTAAGTCTGGAAAGTTCCAGACTTTTTCAAGTTGTATATAAGGAGATGTAACGTTCATTCGTGGTTCTGAATAAAGATCTCGAGTTGAGAGTAACGAGTATTCGCTTCATTTGGCTTTCACATTGTCTTCGCTATCTTCATCTACGCGACAATATGAAACTCATTGTTACAAAAGTTTGGTGCCATATAACTGTAACATTAATAGTAATTGTAATGATAATTTTGAATAAAGGCTTTTCTAAAGCAATACAGTGATATAGAGCTGCACTTCTTACTAGGTAACTTCTTACTTTTACTGAAATATCTATATTTACACTAAAAAGAATGAAATAAAAAAATTTTTGAAAAAAAAAAATAGAACCGACTTCAAAATTGCTCTAAAAAAGTGAAAAATAATTTTATTCTTTAAACACCATCGATAATACTTTTAAACATAATTTTTGAAGTTGGCGCAAAAACAAAAAGTAAAATCCATTGTAACCATGCTTCGTTCATATTTTTATCAAAAAATCATCCATACTTAGGAACGAAACATTTATATCGTTACTCAAATATGCTGTCATCAATGCGTAATGCATGTGGTAGTGAAGAAACTGGACGTGGTTAAATTTATACTTGTAGTTGAGTTATGGCTGTGAATGGTTTTATCGATCGTTTTTGCGCCAACTTCAAAAATTATGTTTAAAAGTATTATCGATGGTGTTTAAAGAATAAAATTATTTTTCACTTTTTAGAGCAATTTTGAAGTCGGTTCTATTTTTTTTTTTCAAAAATTTTTTTTGCTGCACTTACAGAAATTTAGGCCATTACTCAATTTATCGAAGTTCATTTTGTTATTACATTTTTTTAATTATTACGTTTTGGTTATTTTCTATTTTAAACACAGAACTTAATCTTCCCTTTCCCCTTGAGAGTAAAGAAATATAATAATAATAATTGTTTACAGGGTCCAACAAGAATGTCACTAAAGCCATGCTATACTTAATTTGTTAATAAACCCTGAAAATAGTTTTGTTTGGTGTCTAAATTCCTTCCAGGCTCCTAAGAATTTTCTTTTTTTGTCGGTCTCTGATCTTTTTTTTTTCTATAAAAAGAATTCGGAGAAACTAGTCATGGTCCCGCTTGTAAAAGCTGAAGTTTTTTTTTCATTTTACAGGGTACGGCAATATTACGCACTGTCGTATTTAAATGGTAATTTTTATCTCCTAACGCATTACTTAACATTAAATAGTATTTTTGCGTTAAAAAAATAATAAATGCATATAACTAGGTGCAAATTAAACGTTGCTTTATTAAATGTTTTTTTTTTCATCTATATCATATCCATTCGACCTTTGTATTTGTATGGCTTTTACAGTTCTCAATCGTATCGACTCATTTCTGTCTGTAATTCAGAAATATAAAACGTTTATTCAGAAACCAAAAGCTTTGCCTCTGATGACTAAAACGTCGGATCTAAGTAACATGCGACTGGATCGAAGATCCAACTGACAGAAATTTTGAGGAACTAGAGTTTCGGCGTAATTTTAGATTCAGTGAACGGATTTTGGAAAAATAATGTAATTAAGCATTTTTGTACGTATTTTGTTGTTTTTTTCTCTATTAAATGTATTGAACACATATCCTTTGCGCCTCTCACTGCCAGGTATTCTTGAATTGATGTACCTGTCCGGTGCACGAAATACCAATGGGAGCAAGTTTACGAATTCCAGCATTCATAGAACGACACCTGATTTCATTGTAGTGGCATAATTTATGTAATTTTGCTGTTGTATCAACATAAGTGCATAAATCATTATTCAGTTTCAATTATCTTTCAGATAGAAAAGTATTACAAGTCTCCCAGAGACATAGAGTGGGGAATCGAAAATGGAAATATTTATGTTTTACAGGTAAAGCATGTTTTTATATCTTGCCCATTTTTTGTTTCTTCAACAAGGTATAGCTAAAAGCAAGTATGGAAACACTATCTATACCCAATCTATTTCGAGTTTTTTTTTAAAATAATTTTTATTAGAAAACTAATATTAACAAAAAACTAACTATACATACTGATTTGTATTCACAACTTGATTTGTATTTTTATGTTCTCAAGTGTGCTATAGACGAAAAAATACAATTTTGCCTCTAGTTTAGATCCATTTTTCCTAGTTTTAGATTTTTAACCGACTTCAAAAAGGAGGCGGTTATCAGTTCATACCGTATGTATGTTTTTTTTTTTTTGTTTGTTCACTCACAGCGTCTCACCTAGTGAACCGATTTTGATGATTTTTTTTAATGGATAGGAGATGGCTCAACTTAGGTCCCATTACTTTGTTTGACCATATTTCTCCTTTAGAAAAAACGTTATGGGCAAAAAACAATAAACTTCATGCAATTTCCCTATTAAATGATTAAATTTAAAACCCATTGTTATGAAAGTTTGGTGCCATACGACAGTAACATTAATAGTAATTATAATGATAATTTTGAATGAAGACTCCTCTGAAGCAAGCATTAAGTTTCTTCAGGGGGATATTTCGATAATAATCGGGAATCTGGCGCTGTCGTCTCATTTTTGGCGTAAATAATTTTATTTTGGTAACCTTGCTGATTTATAGAACCCTATGTGAATTATCGAAATCTTTCCTTCTTCAGTGCTATTGCTCCATAGTGGGGGTAAACCTAACCTGGAAGCGAGGTGATGCAGTGATTAGGATCTGCTTAGCCTTCACAATGCTACCATTAGGTTTGCCTCAACTACAGTAGTATTTTTTTCGTTATCATTTATGCCAATAACAAATGATGAGAGCTAAGTAAGAAAGTACAGAATTGCATCATGAGCAACTTAAATGCTGTGAAATGTAAATTAGTTAGGAAAAACGTAATACTTAAATGGTTATAATTAAATTAACTACACATTAATTCCAAAGAGGAACAAAGATAAGTTTTTAGTGCCAATCGCTTAAAGTTTAAAGCGTGTTTATAGTTTTTTTTTTGTTTTTTTTTAGTATGGAGCATTTTTATGAAAAAAAATAAGGTGAAGTTTCGTGATGGTGACTTCTTACTATTTCTGAATTACCTACATTTACACTAAAAAGAATGAAATAAAAAAAAATTTGAAAAAAAAAATAGAACCGACTTCAAAATTGCTCTAAAAAGTGAAAAATAATTTTATTCTTTAAACACCAACGATAATGCTTTTAAACATAATTTTTGAAGTTGGTGCAAAAACGATAGATAAAATCATTCACAGCTATAACTCAACTACAAGTATAAATTTAACCTGGTCCAGTTTCTTCACTACCACATGCATTACGCATTGATGACAGCATATTTGAGTAACGATATAAATGTTTCGTTCCTAACTTTGGATGATTTTTTGATAAAAATATGAACGAAGCATGGTTACAATAGATTTTACTTTTTGTTTTGCGCCAACTTCAAAAATTATGTTTAAAAGTATTATCGATGACGTTTAAAGAATAAAATTATTTTTCACTTTTTAGAGCAATTTTGAAGTCGGTTCTATTTTTTTTTTCAAAATTTTTTTATTTTATTCTTTTTAGTGTAAATGCAGATATTTCAGTAAAAGTAAGAAGTTACCTAGTAAGAAGTTCGGCTCTATATCACTATATTGCTTTAGAAAAGCCTTTATTCAAAATTATCATTACAATTACTATTAATGTTACCTACTGTTATATGGCACCAAACTTGTATAATAATGAGTTTCATATTGTCGCGTAGATGAAGATAGCGAAGACAATGTGAAAGCCAAATGAAGCGAATACTCGTTAGTCTCAACTCGAGATCTTTATTCAGAACCACGAATGAACATTACATCTCCTAATATACAACTTGAGAAAGTGCTGGAACTTTCCAGACTTGGAAAGATACAGAAATTAATAGAACATTCGAGAAAATACGGGAAACAGTAGAAACGTTTAAGTAAAATTCACTTTGTCCTAGTCGGGATTTGAACCCGGGTCGCTCGTGTGGGAGCCCAGAATTCTACCACTGAGCCACCGTTATCCACGGATAAAAAGTGCGAATTTCGCTACAATATCATTTTAATCATTTAATAGGGAAATTTACTATTTTTTGCCCATAACTTTTTTTCTAAAGAACAAATATGGTCAAACAAAGTAATGGGACCTAAGTTGAGCCATCCCCTATCCATTAAAAAAAGAATCATCAAAATCGGTTCACTAGGTGAGACGCTATGAGTGGACAAACAAAAAAAAAACATACATACGGTATGAATTGATAACCGCCTCCTTTTTGAAGTCGGTTAAAAATGTAATTTTCCCCGAAAAATGACCAACATAATACAAAGTAAATAAATTTTAAGGTAGGAAAACTTTAAGATAAACCGCTTCAACTGAATTTATTAATCCAATTTACATTTAAGTTTCAAAACTCAATCAAATTTATCTACTTTTGATTTTTCAACATCAAATTCTGATTACCACTAAGTGTGCTTGCTTCTCTAGCAATAATTATAGGAACTTAATCACTTTTGATTTTTTTTTCTTCTTTTACCGCAGTCCCGACCTGTGACAAATCGTAGTGGTGAAATGGATTTTGAAATCAAACATGAATTTGATGCTCCAATGAGATGTGAGCGCGAATACTTTTCGGTGTGCAATATCGGGTAATATCTACAGTATTTGTTGCTATTATTGTGATTTATTGCTAGTATTGTTGCTATTATTATTGTTGTTGTCATTATTGTTGTTGGTTTGTTTCTCCTCGAAGAAGTGCAAAACACATTCCTCCCCATGAGCACAAAATTAATAGTTAAGTAATTTAAATTGAATATTTTAACAAGCCCATTTTATTTCCAGTTTTTAGTATGAGATAAATCCGAAAGACCTTTTTCAGTATGATAACATATATCTTGAAGAAATTTTAGAAACAGGAACTTATTGATCACCATTACACATTTTGTTAAATATTTTAATTGCGACATGATTCTGATTGGATTTTAAAAATGCATATTTAAAAACGGATTGTTTTCTCCCTAAAATAACTTACTTCAGCTTATGTTTAAATTTGTTTCAATGACTTCAGATCATGTGATGTAGGTCTGATTAAATTGTCTGTGTCTCCTCTCCATACCGTCATAAATTCTGTAAAAGTTTTTTCTCTGTCAGTATAGTGTCAATGCAAGAAAAACAAAATGCCCTTACTGCTGTATTAATATCCATGGTGGCTATAAAATAATGTGAGGCGTTTAGAGCCCTCTAGCGAGTGAAGTATTGGACGAAACATTGTCGAATTTCATGGGCGCACACAATACACCATGAGATTTTGATTTCTGAAATAAAAAAATAATACCAAAAATCATCACTAGGGGAACTTTTGGCGCTTAAAAGTTGTATTACTGTGAATATTGAAGGATTAAATGTTAACTGACAAAATATGCATCAATTCTATTCACAAAATATGGTTTTTACTAACAAATGTGGTTTAATACGACCAACATCGAGGTACTTTCAAGGTACTGCATACAATGAACAATTTTTCCACACATCCGGGGGAGGGGAGGTTAATTTCTACTACCTGTAATGTTATTTAAGTTTTCGAAGTTGAGATATCGGGAACATTCCGTAGATGCACAACACCATTAAAAAATCCTCATTGCGAAACGTCACAAGGCAGAAAATTGGGCGACCACAGTGGCCATACAGTAGAAAATGCATGACTAATAAAACTGCTATCCTAGAAATGTTGCCGCCATACACTTAGTACCTACAGCCCAACGTGCAATGGTGCACCATCTTTTTGAATATTATTCAAGAAAGAAATCCTTGCCGCCGCGCCGAAATTTCTTCCTGACGGTTTTTGATATTATATTCTTCTCTTGCTACAAATTGAAACTTCTTGTTGGTTTTATTGAACCTTATTTGGAAGCAACAAACATTTGTAGGAAAAACTTGATGTGTGCTGAATTTTTTAGCATTTAGCTTTTTTGCAGCTCCAAAATTCAATTCCAATCCTATTTGCAGCGACAAAAAAAAAAAAAAAAATTCTGGTGGTGACTCTTGGTACTGTTTTTTTTTTTTTTTTTTTTTTTTGCAGAAATCGAAATTACACGGTCTGCTATGCACGCCTATGAAATTTTCCAAAGTTTCGTCCAATACTTCACTTTCTAGAGGGCTCCAAACACCTCGCGTTATTTTATAACCACCCTGTAATTTTCGCGGTACAAATTTTCAAGGTTCTTACTTCTCTAAAAATACTATCTCCGGCATTTAACTCTAATTCCATTCTTACTTGCACGTATGCATATTGGAGTGTTCCCCCCCCCCCAAAAAAAAAAATAAAACGAAAGTCGATTTTCCAAGTCGCACAACCTCTTATATTTTTCCTTTTAGGTCAAAACAAATGTAAAAAATTTTTTTTATATTATTTGAAGAACGGCAACCCGTGCCGACTTGCACCTGAAGGTGTAAACCAGCCCTATGCAATGGGCCGAATAAAAAAAAAAAAAATAAAGTGGAAGTTCGAAACTTCACGTTGATAAAACGTTGCCCTTAGCCCTATGTGTACCACAAAAATATTTATCCAAATTTAAAAAATATTTAGGTGTCCAACAAGAGGCCTAAAATTGATAATTCTCCTCAAAAAATAGATTTTTTCGATTTATCTTTTGAAAAATTACATGCAAATTTAAATAAAATATCAAGTTCAAAAATTATCAGAGAACGCATTTTCAATCATCATTTGCAACTGAATTATAAAAAAATAATGTATTTAAAATGAAAAATTTAACTTATAATTGAAAAAAAATCCATATTTTGAGTACTATGTGGGAGACTTAAAGATTGCAAGAGAGCAAAAATTTCTATTTAATGCTAAGAATCGATTTTACTGTTTACATTTTTCAGCTAATTAACTTCTTAAAATTTACTTTTACGAAGTTACTTAAAATTACACTTTTTTTTTTGAAATGTATAGACAAAAATCACTTTATTGAAGAAAATGACAAATTTTAGGCCTTTTGCGGGACACCTAAATATTTTTGGATTTGTTATAAATATTTTTGTGGTACATGTGGGGCTATAGGGGTAACTTTTTATCAACATAAAATCAAACTCAGAGCCAGGGGAAAGTAAGTCACATTATGATAATTTTACAGTAGGATGGAAAAACTTGTTTCTGGCGCATGCAAAGGATGTGACACGCGCTCTTTTATCCCTGGTAAAAAAATTGAAAAAGACTTTTTTTTTTAAAGAATTACGTTCATCTGCATGAAATACACCGCCAGCTCAGTCAATTCTAGCCGAGGACTGCAGTTTCGTGCTTATTAGCACTCATCAGCTCGGCATGGGAAGTGAATGAACTGGAGGTGGAAAACCTCTTAAGGAAGCCAGGAGTGCCAAACAAACTGGTAGCTAATATAGAATTAGCACTGACCAGACGAGTGACTGAAGCAATGTTCGGTTCAACTCGAAGATTGAAGGCAAGGCATGGTATATTCAGTAAGTTATTGGCCCTACAACCAGGGCTAAGGCAGAAATACATGAAATACAATTCTATTTCCTGTATTTCTGCCTTAGCCCTGGTTATAGGGCGGTAACTTATTGAATATACGTTCACATGGCTCGATGCGGGATAGGCTTCTACGTACAATGCACTAATGAACGGAAAATCGCAATTTTTGGACTTACGTCCTTCTGGGTCTGAGGTACAGAAATTTCGAACTTCCAAAGAACTTTTTTTTTCTGATTCGGTCTGGTACACAGGGCTGGTTTACACTTTCAGATGCAAGGTCGGCACTGGTTGCCGTTATTCATAATTTTTTTTTTTTTACCTAAAAGAAAAAATATAACAGGGTGTGCGACTTGAAAAACCGACTTTTTTTTGGGGATACTCTAATGCATATAATAGTTCACATTTGCTTATTGATGAGAGATTTAATAATAAAAAATAACGAACCGATAGTTTTCTTGATTGAGAATATCACTTGTCTTTCCTAATTGAATTATTTTTTAGTGAGGTCTTAACTGGTGCCACTACTCCACTGAGCATTGATCTTTGGTTCAAATACTTCCGAACTACCCTTACTGTAAGTGATCATTGTTTTGTTTTAGCTTTGTTTTTTCTTTTTGTATGCATTAATAGCTGCGTTGCGCGGTTTGAAAATCTTCATATTTCTTATTCTAAACCTATTAAGTAGTAAATGACATTGCCTCAGGGTAGAGGTATTACCGTTTAATGCTGATTTTGCAATTTCTTTCATAATATCAATAGTCAAGATTTATTAAAGCTCAATTTGAGTTTGCAATAGGTAAAATATACTATAGGTAAGCAATTTTACATGATCGCGTTTCAAATTAAAAAAAAAAAAAAAAAAACTAGTTTTATGTTCATTTTTCTTTAGGTGACTGCCATTACCCCAGTCTCCCCTAATACTAGTAGCCCTGGTAAGTGCTACTGTACACCATAATTTAGAAAAATAAATTCAATGAAAACCTACCTAGGACCGCAACTTTGAACTCGTTTTACTCAAAGCTTGAAAATTTCCACTTATATCCCTTTTCTTCTCACTGCCTCATTTGACAATTGTATGTATTTATTTGAATAACATTCACTTTACTCAAATCTGGAGTAACTTAACTGATATAACAACACCGCTTGTGGAAGGTTACACCATTAAAATTAACTATAGCGTAACGTTTCACTAATTTCTGCGTAAGGTTGCATCATAATTTTCTGTATGCTTCCAGAGAAATTGTTTGAAAGGTTACAGATTAGGAAAAATTAAGCTTTCACCTGACTTTTTTGAACGAGAACCCATTTTTAAGCGTGTATGAATTCTCTTATGCTTCAAGTTAACTATTTGATGTTAAAACTATCCATATATATTTAATGATCAACTAAAAACTTCTTCCTAAACGTTTTAAATTGAAAATATTAAAAAAAAAATTAGGTTATAATACTTGAAATTTCGCTAGTATAGTGTAAAAAATAATAGATAAATAATGCTAGAAATTCCTTATTTTTGGTCTTCTTTACAGCTTTTACTTTGACTATTTAACAAGTTCGCACCTTTTCACGTACAATTTACACCAATCCGAAATTTATTTTAATTTTCAAACAAATCATTTTTATAGCACTAAGAGAGGAAATAACACTCAGAACACATAAGTGGGATGGAACCCATAACGCAAGTCCACGGACAGATCGCAAAGCAAGAGTTTTTACCGCTCGGCCACCAAAGCCGGTCTTCGCTTCGCTAATAAGAGTTTACCAGCTCAGCGCCGATGCTGATTTTTAAACGTGCGTTTTGAATTCTACTGAATGCAGGTGGGACTTTACCCAAATAATAGTGCAAGGTTCCTCCAACATTTTTTTTTTTTTAAAATGATACTATACACTCCAGAATTCGTGTAACATTACACCCATTAATCCAGGTAACCTTACAAAATATTTTTACAGTGTAATTTTCCAAATATCTGGAATTGGCTCTAAGCAGAATAACATTAGGTAAAAAGCTTTGTATTGATGTTTCCGAAATTATAGCACTTCCTCATGTTAATATTTGAATTTCAGAAAGTTGCTGAAACAAAGAAGCAGGTGAACACTTTGCTTCCACACAGATATTTCGAAAGCGGCTGCGTGTCCTTCTACAACCACATGATGATCTCTGTCATTGACGTACGTACCTTTTCTCTGTTTCCGGAAATTTTCTTTTTTAAGTGAAACTTTTTATACGAGGGCTTAGAAATTCTGATCGGCAAACATTTTGTGTGACGGAAGAGACGTAATTATTTTCCAATTGTTGCCAAAAACAATGAAAATTAGTGTTATCATAAAGTTAAAATACTTCCTGTTTTTAATTGTTGCCAGAAACAATGAAAAATATTAGATCATTCTCCAGAAAATGTAACTTTTGAACGCAAATATT
This sequence comes from Uloborus diversus, assembly GCF_026930045.1. Taxonomy (NCBI): domain Eukaryota; kingdom Metazoa; phylum Arthropoda; class Arachnida; order Araneae; family Uloboridae; genus Uloborus; species Uloborus diversus. Next base: position 125,532,390 of record NC_072731.1, on the reverse strand, counting down.
TTTCAATTTCGAAACCTTTTGTTTTCTTTTTTTTTTTTCATTCTTACATGAAAGTGTTACCCGCTAGAAGTAACCAGAAACAATGGCCCAGCTAAGTTCCAATTACTTTACTCATATGTTTTTACTTCATATGTTTCGGGACAAACTAATGATTTGAAAGGGTAATGACGAAATTTTTTGCTTAAGAAATCACACACAAGTTTGTAAATTGTTAAGCAGAAAAAAAAATGTTCACCATTATTTTAAAGTATATTATTTTTAATGAAATATATGAGGCGTCACGTGTGGAACTAAATGACCGTTTTCCGTGGCCCTATGGCTGTTTGCCTTCCCAAGGCAGTTTTACAAACAGATGTAATGTGTATCAAAGTTGGTATGCTGGTGCTTGATGAGGTTTAAATAAATAAATAAATGTGTATCAACGTGTATGGGCGTCATTCTTACCAGGAAACCGCACAAATAGTATAATAGCGAAAAATTTTGGGAAAAGTTGCAATCGAAAAAACATATTGGGACTTTTTTTACGCAAAAATTATTTGCCTTCGTGTCCCTGGTAATGAGATGTAAGCAGGTTTCGAAAATATGATATTTTCGAAAATATCCGATATTTTGATATCTATCGGATATTTTGATATATATATCTGATATTTTCAATCAGCACAAACTAAAGTCTTAAAAATAGTAAATGCATTCTCAAATCACTCTTTATTTTCTTCTTACAATATGTCGTTATTATTACAATATGTCGACTTAAAATTAAAGTTTCTTTCATTATTTATATGCAATATTTCATTTAACATTTTAACCAATTTTAATGGAGTTAATTTAGCATTAGCTGTTTTACTCATTTTTCTTCTGTTAGCTCCTTTTGCACATCCATAAGACATTTTCTTTTTTTCTAACCAATGATTAATATTTAAATAGGCATTTTTAATATGAATTAAAATTATTACATTTCTAATAATTTTATGAATATAAAATAAAAAATTAAATTTTTTGTTACATTAATAATGTATAAATACATTCTAAAAATATAGTACATAACTTTTTGGTTATTGTTAACAATAAATAAACAATATTACTATGATTTATATAATTTTTATATTGAAAATACCGTAGTTCAAAAAATAAATATCGAAAGTATCAAAATATCATGATATTTTCAAAATAAATATTCGATATGTATCATGATATGCATCATGATATATATCGACTGATATTATGTCAACGAACCCTGAATATCCAAACAATGCCTGTTGAAATTTAAAGCAAAGCTTTTATTTAAAGAATATTAAATATTATCCATTTAAATGAAGAAATTGTAGGTACCAAGCGATTTCTCCGTCCGCATGTGGCAAGAAATCTGCAAAGCGTGTGATAGCCGTTTTGCATTACTCACCGAAACTCGCTAAACTTGGCAATTTTTTTTTTTTTTTTGAATTTCGGCAGATTTTAAGACTTTACATTTCGATAACGGGGACACGAGAGCAAATTATTTATCTGCTTACAGACATGCATTATTTTGCTTCTTTGATTGTACTGTCCACCTCTGGCAAGTTGAGCTCCGCTGCCCAACTGATTCAACGATTAAATCAGTTGAAATAGGGGTGAGGGAAAAACGGCTTAAGAACTTTTAGTTTGCAGTATTAATGCCCATTTGGCCAACAATATAATTCAGGCAATAAATAGCAAGCGGTACAGGATTTTCTCGCCAACAAAAGGGTTGCAATGATAGCCCAACTCTGCGCCTAACAATTCCTCTTCTTACTGATAGCTCTCTCTTGAAAGGAATGTACTTGCTCAAGGCCATAGCTCAACTTCTCGGAGGTGGACAGTAACTTATTTAGTTTTTTTTTTCTTTTGAACATTATCACATGGTTTAATATTTATAATTTAAAACGTGATCGATAGATTTGAGTAAATGTATAAGTATGCACTACATATGAACACGTATAATCTTTTTTTTTCCATACGTGTTCTGTTTCTAATTCAAACTTTTCTTCTAAATTATTCAGGTGATATCTCGAATGCATAGCCACACCTCTCTGCGATCCCAGGGCATCACGATCGGGATTTTTGGAAAGTTATTGGAAGACGAAGAGATATTCCTAGCTGCAGATGAGAGATATAAAAAGAAGTCAGGGAGGTCTTTAAAATCCTATTACCATTTCTTGAAGGTAAGAGAAAATAGTTGAAAATGAAATGCCAGTTTTTCCCCTCGCGGATTTGAAACGCTTATCCTCATTGTACGATGCTTCTCCGTTCAATTTAGTTTAATTTTAAATTGAGAAAGAGAACATCTTAAATAACAAAATTCTTCTTTTATTTACACTATTTACAATGCCGCTTCTTGGCTAGCAAACAACTGAATAGGGTCATTGAATATTTACTTTCTTTTGAATGAATATAATTGCCTTAAATTGAATCTAGAATTAGAAAAGCATAATCCTTTGTTCTTACAAAGAATAAATGTAAAATTACTGTCCTGGGTCTCCTTGCAGTCAGTTGAATGAAGAATACATATACTGTTGACTATTCGTTCCCAACTACAGTCAGAATTGCCGGTTGAAATCCAGATAACCAAAGAATTATGCGTTTGTGGCGACTAAATGGAACTCCTCGAACAGTCGACTTGACTTAAATTAGACTGATGGATCTGAATAGCTGAACGAACTGAACTGGCGACGACCAGACTCATAGCGCAACTCGCGTTTTTAACCAGTTCGCTTACGAGACATATCCTCTTCATTTGCATTTCGAGACGGAGACTCTCCACTCATATAAATAACCAAAAGCTGGGTTTTTGGACGCAGTCTTGTTTTTCTTTTTCAAATCGAAGGTTTCTACTTAGTAAATCTTACTGTATTAAAAGATGAACAGCAGAATCTCTTTATTTTAGTTTCCAGTTACACGAGGGTCGATCCAAAAGTAAGGTTCCCATCAGTTTTACAAATATCCAGCACAGTCAATTCTCGTTGAAATTTACATCGTTGGAAAGAAAAAAACGTTTCTCTATTTTTATACATAACTGTCATTTTTTTCTGTGCATTATTGTCGACGGTGCCTTAATTTCTGTATCGAGTGTCACAGAATTCCACTGCCAGAGTGGGACATAAGAATCAACAAACCACTCCGTTCTTGATTGCAGTCCGGAGCTGAAATCTAGTGATTACCACTTGTTTCTTAAGTTTAAGGAACACTTTGATGACCAACGTTTCCGGAGCGACGACGAAGTCAAAAAAAGGGGTGAAACGCTTCCTCAACGGGTTGACGGTGAACTTCTGTGACACTCGATGCTGAAGTTAGGGCACCGTCGACAATAACGCACAGAAAAAGATGGCGATTATATATAAACATAGAGAATCGGTTTTTCTTTCCAACGATGTAAATTTTGATATGAACAGACAGTGCTGTATGTTTGTAAAATTCATGGGAACCTCACTTTTGGATTATATAATAAGAAAGCGATACGTCGCAAATGTATTGCGAGATGTTATGCTGGATAATGTTCATCGTTTTAGGGGGGCTTAGGTCCCGACTTTCTCTTTACGGACGACGATACATGGAGCATTGAAGTGTAAGACACACTGCAAAGTGAAAACATTCTCCGTATGCACTGGCCTGCTTACTTTCCCGACTTAAATCCAATTGAACTTGCCTGGGAGGCTCTTGGCAGACGTGTTGCGCGAGGAACCGTTCGTCTCAGAACAGTACAAAAACTCAAATCCGCATTGAGAGAGGAGTAGGAAAACATCCCCCAAGCACTCCTCAGTGATTAGTGGGGAGTATAAAAAACAGATGTAAATTGTGCTTTAGTGTCCCTGGCAATCATACATCATATCAAGGTACTCATGTCTCCATCATTCGGACCTAGATCATTTTCTTATGGTTGTATGAAAATCATCTAAGTAGAATTATTTTTTTATTTTAAGTTTTTACTTTATTGATGCAGTAATATCTGTATGATTTTGTACTTATAATAAAGGCACATCCTCCCTACTAACTATATATTTCGTTCTGTTTCTTTAATCATTATCTATTCTTAACTATTCCAAAAAACGTAATTGTTCCTAAGCAACTGTCAAACAGTGTAGTAGTAGCAAAATAAGTTACTTTTTCAACCAATCAACGCATTGAAGTTCACTGCCTTTTAAATTAATTCGAATCATTAGGTAATATCATTTTTAAAGCTTTATGAATCACCCGTTAGTTGAATATCTTTTTGACTGCATGATGAAGCATTAGTTTTTAATTGAAGGAGTTGAAACTTTCTCTAAAAACTCTAGAGTAATAACATTGGAATTATAAGAAAAAACAGAAAACAAAATGCAAAACACATTAAAACTTGTTACAAGTTTTTAAAAATCAAGATAATAGCAAAAAATAAAGGGAGAAATTAAGAGAGGATTAAGGAAAATGTTTTTGATTTTTCTGAGAACTTAAAACCAATTGCTCAAAATTGTAATTTAGACGGTGAGCTACAGTATGCTTTGCTTTTCAAATAAAACATAAAATGTTTTTTAGTAAAATTGTTGATTTCAAAAATGCCTTAATGAAAGTAAGTTTTCGAAAATTGCTTACATGCTACACAAGAGCCATGTCAGCTAAGATATGTCTCACTGATTTTTATTCATTTATTTTTTAGCAATCACATTGTTTATTCTCATTTGACTGTTTTGAATTCCTATGATTTTATTTTCCTCCCGCCTCCCTCTGCAGCACCACCGTCGACCGGCCTCACGATGCTGCTCCTCTAGCTCTATTTTTTTGGTAATCAAAATATATTTAGATCCCTCACCAGTCCCTTTAAATTTCACCAAATATGGAAAACTTGGCATTTATTTGTTATTTTTTAAATTTCTCATGTTTGATTTTTTTAATCACCCGTAGTGAAAATGATTGCCTAGTAAGATTCTTCACTCATAAGAAATAATGATAATAATTTTCAAGCTCCGCTCAACCGGTGAAATTTGGAATATTTTCATAATTTTCAAAAATCTTGACGTTTTAAAGCAAAAATTTTATCCAACACTTTTTAAAAAAAATTTAAGCATTTTTTATACTTTATTTTTTTATAATAACACTATAGAATTCTTTAGAATTAAAACATAGGTATAAAAGATTAAAGTACCAGAAGTCCATCGTCGCAGTTTTACAGCAGCTCTTCGCTCATTTTCCCGAAGTATTAGGGGAAAATGACTAAGAATTCACCTCGGAGTTTTTTGTACTAACGAAGTTTTACACCTTATACATTGCTTTGTTCTCAAATTTTGGCATTAGTTTTCGGGAAGCCAATGTTGTACGTAGAAAGTCATCATGGTGTATTGCTCCACACACAGATAAAGAAGCTTCTGTCACCAACCTAACTGTTCTTTCTACCGCTTGTGTATGACGTGGAAAATTCCACAACTCACTTTCAATAACGTCACCCTTTTCAGCTACTTTCTCAAGTTCCGCATTGGGTATATGTTTGGTGAGTGGAGGGTCTGTAGGGACACAATTTTGCTAATTTATCAATTCTGTATAGTCTTTTGCTTGAAAATTTAGAGGTGGAATGACAAAATCACGAACAGTTTCATTAGTAAGAGTTCGGGCCTTCAGCATTGTTCTGTAGCCTAATTTCCTTACTGAGGATCGCGTGTCGTTGATCATAGCTATCAGCAGGGTCTCTGGATGACCAAAAAAAAAAAACCATTTCTTTATATTACAGAGTCAACTACTTATTTCAGATCATCGCTAAGATATCTTGAGTAGTGGATAACTTCCCAAAGATGCTGTGCACCGGCTGTGCATGAAGGCTCAGTTTTAATCAAAAACCAAACTTTTGCATACACTTTAATAATGTATTCTACAATAATCCCTAATTCCAGCGATGACTCTTTTGTACAACATACAAAGGAAGTACTCTGTTCGCTGTTGTAAGCAACCTATCATGATTTAGCTTTCCTGGTGATTTGGTGGACAGTGATGTTGAACCATTTCCTGAACATATTGCTTGACATATTTGATACAAGTATTTTTGGTCAGTGCCAAGTCCGTCTGTATCAACTGTTGACAAATCAAAAGCGATTTTTTTTTAAAGTTGACAATTGGTAGCTGCTTACATGTGCCAAGAAGCTTCCCTATAGGTATGACTAGGTAGGTTCCCCATTATATGTAAAAGGACCTGTAGTGCTTCCATCAAGATGCCGTAACAGATAGCATAAAGGTAGCTCATTGGCGTGCAATTGACATATGAGCCACTGCAACGACCTTTTTAAATGCAACTCAAACATTCTTATTACACCACCTTTCACACCAGTATCGACTGCTGTACCATCTGATCCTACTGCAATTAAATCCACAGTAGATACTTGGGTTGTTTTGAAATAGTCTAATATGCTTGATAACACTTCATTCGCTGTACCAATTCTACTGCTCTGAGTTTTTCGTTACGATTTCTATTTGGTTCATATATGCTTGGCTAAGTGCCAAGAACAGGTCGATTTGTCAAACTGGGGGGTGGGTGATTTAAATAGTCTCATTATATCACAGAGAAGAAGAAAAATAAACATTCGGAGTAATCACACCATCTGTCTCTTTGACAGTTAAAACTAAGCAGAAGGAGCAAAGAAAAATGGCAAGACGCGCAATTTCAGATTCTTGGCAGGGGTGGTATATGTAATATGATATGATAATTATTTTGTTCACAAACAAGATGTCTTACTATTTACACCACAGGTGATTAAAAAAAATACATAAGAAATGAAAAAAAGTTTTTAAAAAAGTCAATTTTTACATATTTAGCGAAACTTTAGGGACCTGGCAGAAGGTATAAATATATTTTAACTACCAAAAAATTTTTTTAATGAACATCAGATGTCAATACACAACTTTTCCCACCACAGGTGATTAAAAATATTATACATAAGATTTTTGAAAAATAAAATTTAAAATGTCATTTTTTACATATTTGGCCAAACTTTATGGGGCTGGCGGGGGATCTAAATATATTTTGATTTCCAAAAAATTTTTTTTGCGAGCAATTGATGCCAATACACAACTTTTCCCACCACAGGCGTTTTCGATTTCAAAAAAAAGTCAAAATCGACCCACCCTAATATGCATGCCTACACACACGCATGCATACACACGCCTACACACACACGCGCATACATATACACACCTTCACCCAGACGCATACATACACATGTCTACACACACACGCATACATACACACACCTAAGCACACGCATTCACACATACGCACGCACATACGCACACACACACGCACACACAATACGCACGCACATATGCACACGCACACACACACACGCATGCACACACACTCATGCACACACACTCATGCACACACACACACACTCATGCCTGCACACAGACGCAAACACACACCCCTGCACACATACACACACACACACACACACACACTCGTGATAACGAAAAACATAATTTGAATACAAGATGTCAAAATTCAAGTTAATTATTTTTTTTCATTTTAATTCATTCACAATTTTATTTCATTTCAGGATCTCTTTTTTGCTCCATACGGAGAAAAACTCCTGAGAAAATATTTGGAGCGAGATTTTTTCTCCGCCGATTTCTGCACAACCTCTGAAGAAATTTTTTCGGCCATCTTGAGTTCATGCTCTGTATTTGACGAGGTAACTACCGAAAGGGAGAAAAATAATTTTTCTCCTGCCTCTGCATTTTTCTTTGGTTGTTTTCTTCACTTTTCTTCGTAAAAATAATTTCAGCATTTTGTGACCTTCTCTATGTGATCGTTGTTATCATTCAGCTGATATTTCATTCGTGCTTCTTTTTAGGCTTTAGATATTCACGTTAGTTCAACAGAAGGCTCCTCTGCTTGGAATATGTTTCTTTTCACTCTGCTGGGAAACGCTAAAGGAGGTAAACGGCTCACTGGAAATCTGAAACACTGTATTTTTACTTTTGAATGTTTCTGTAAATATTCTGTGTTTTTAAGTATGAATTTGATGATTCTTAGAGTTTGCCTATGAAGCGCTTTGTCCTCAATCTTATTCTCTGGGAAATGAAATCAGATATAGGGGAGTCTGGGGTAATGGCGGTCAGCGGGTAATGACGGTCATTATGATTTCTCGTTAAGTGAATAACGCAGATTTAAACTGATTGGTGCCGCCGTTTCACAGTAGTTTATGGATACACTACTGAAGTGCTTACCATCTTGCCAGTCGTCGTTTGTATGTTGTGTAAGAAAGACTATTTTGACGTTTCACCTAATACGAAAGATAATTGTTTGATCCACTATCAGCTCTTACTGTTTACCTTTCCTGGAACGAGACTGATCTCGCAATAACCATGTAAGCCATATTATTGTATCACGTAGTCTTTTATTAAGGTTTTAAGCAATGGTACTTGTTTTTTTTTTTTTTTTTTTTTTTTTTTTTTTTTTTTTTTTTTTTTTTTTTTTTTTTTAAAGCCGTTGAATGAAAACATTCGGTTGGGGTATTGGTGGTCACCGGGCACCACACTCGTTGTAATGGCAGTCATTTTGTCAACTGACGGCATAACCTCATTAGTACCCATATGTTTACTCTATGCTTCAGATGCCCAGAAAATACATAAGGAAACCAGATAAAGCTAAATGGACCGCAGAAGATTTGAAGAAGGCTTCGTTGACTTCTTATTATGTCCATACTTTCAATTTCTTTTTGTAATATCTTAAAAAGGGAATTATGTAATAAAATAAACATCGAAATTTCAGTTTAATGTGCTTATGTCATTGAAATCCTCGTATCTCTTATTTTACAACCATTAAGTAATAAATGACATTACTGACTGCCATTAGGGTAGGGGTAATACCGGTCAAAGATGATTTTGCAATACTTTTTTATTTTTCCAATAGATAAGATTAATTGTCTCAATTTGAGCCTGCAATAGGTAAAATATACTATAGTTAAGAAATTTTACGTGATTACGTTTCAAATGTTTTTCAAAAATGAAGTTTTATATTCATTTTTCCTTAGGTGACTGTCATTACCCCAGTCTCCCCTATAGCGCGTCCCGTACAACCTGAAAGACTTCTACTTATTTTCGCAACTGTTACTATTAGATACATACTTTAAATTGCAAAACTGGTCAAAATATGACGCAGAGTTAAAATATTAAAAGTTTGAAGAGAAAAACAAATGTAGTGAAAAAATACGAAATCTAACTTTTTATGTGGTCCTTTTGTCCCCCCGTTTAATTTAGGGAAATCACAAACTTAAAAAAACATTTCGGAAGCAAAAAAATGACATTAATACGACCAATATTCACTAAGGTATGAAACGCAGCGTTCTGTACTTCAGGGTTTTCAGAGACAATATAGCGGTTTAATAAAACTGATTTTTTTTCTTAACAAGTAAGACCTTTTGTAGTGTTTTTGCGTACCTCAAGAAACATTTCTCTTCATTTTTTAATAGCAATGAATAGGACAAATACACACTGTTTTTTTTTTCTTTTTTTTTTTTTTTTTTATAATTACCAAATTTAATATTCTTCTTCTAGTGCGATGGGAATGTATCGACATTTCTGTTTCATTTTCAGCACGGCCCCTCAGAACTTTGAACTTGAATATCTTCTTGAATTTCGGTCTGAAATTCTTTAAATTTTTTGTGTTCGATTTTTTTTTTTTTTTTTTTTGTGCTTATGATTATCCTAAATATGAATGGGAGAACATTGAGATCATATAAAAAGTTAGATTTCGTATTTTTTTTTCTAAATTTGTATTTTGCTTCAAACTTTTAATATCTTAACTCTAAATTATTTTGACCATTTTTGCAATTAGAAGTATGTATCTAGGACTAACGGTTGAGAAAATAGAGGTCTTGTAGATTAAAACACACTGTACATTCTATTTTTGATAATCACTAACACATTTTTTAAAAAAAGTTGTTTGACGTGATAATTAGCGGCGACCCTATATTAATGAATATACTTCAATTATTCATTCGTGAGTGAAGATTTGCTTATTTCATAATGAATTTTATAGTGGACAGAGTGACGTGCGGCTTCTGAACTTGCGGTCGAAGATGGGTTTGGGAGGTGCGGAAATTTGCCAACGCCCATGTCGTTAGATATTTCATCATGTTAGATTCCTTAAGTGCCTATATAACCTATTTGGTTCTGGCACTCCGGAATAAATTTAATTTCTAGTGCGTTTTCGCATCATGAGAACCCAGGTGCCTTCCTCTAGTTGGAAACTCTGGAGATAGGGACGCCTGGAGCAAAAAGAGGGGACTGGAGTTGCGATTATGTTGCTAAATTTGCCGAATCGATAGACCGAATTTGCTGAATATGGAAAATGTTTGGGAGGTCGCAGTGGCCTCCCATCGGAATGCACTGACTGGGCGTCTAAAGTCTCTTGAGCCATGGGCACATGAAAGACTGGATGCCATATCATGGGATCACACGAAGTCTACGAAAGGCTATGATCCTTAAAGCAGTACCTTTGGAGAGTTTTTTTTTTTAATTTTATCGATTTCTTTTTCTTTATAGAACACTATAGTGGTCAGAATAAGGATGTTTCTCCTTTTCAGGCTATGATACCGATGTGTATAGTGACTTCGCTCGCCTGCTATCTGTTTCAAAGAATGTGGAAAGTGCCGATGTCCCTTCCACTATGCAGGTAATAATGGCATTTAAATTTTTATTATGCTCTTTGTTATGTGAGTAACTGCTTTGATACTTTTGTTTTTAATGCTCATGATTTGTTCTCTAGAATTTGGCTCACTTGGTGCTGTTAGAAATGACGAGTGACGAATTTAAAGCCATGCCGTTAGAGGTAAAATATGAAAGTCATGTTAATTGATTTTAACTGTTTGATAAATTGAAGATGGATTGAAAAATGCAATCATGTACTTTATTGGGTACTTGAAAACTTTATTCTAATATGACTCATGTGCGAAAAACATAAAAATATTATTTAAATCGAAAAATAAAACAGAAGAAAACTAATCTGACAGATAGAAATTCAAAATATGCAGGAGAATGTTTAAATTGAAACTAATTCAGCGTAGCATTGAAAATCCTTGTATAAATTGGTTTATTCCATCTTCATTTCAAATAGCTAAATATTTTGTTCATTCAGTTTAAAAGCAAAGTAAAAGATGCTGTAAGGTATTGATTTTGAAATACAATGTATTTTAGTACAATTTGCGTACTGTCTGAAATTAAAATTTTTTGGAATTAAGCAACTGGGTTTAACTGTAAGCACATGTACATTGCATGAACCTAAAGTCTTGAGTGACCGATAAAAAGTGTTCAATGCTAGTAATTTTTAGTTCAATTTGAAGGAGATTCAGTAGCCAGATGGAACAATTTGCGTAACTTTAAGGTTTGTGGATGTGATAGCAAAAGCTGTTGAGTGCTCGTATACTACAAGTAGATGATAGGAGTTGGGTCAATACAGGCTCTTATAGAACTTTATTTCCCGTGTATGTGATGTGTTTAGTGAGTGTGTTAAGTTAATGTTTTTTCGTTTAAACAATCTTCGTTGCTTATTGGTAGAATAACACAACATTCACGAAGAAAGTAGGACAACGGCACCAGTAACAGGCATGCTTAAGATATCGCTTTGAGGTAAACTTAATTTTCTGAGCCTTTTGATATATTTAGAATTTTAAAACTATTTTTCTCTCGTGCAACTACATCCCATCTAACGTTTGGATGCTTCTGGATCCACTGAGTTAGTTAATTCTATTTTTATTTTCTCAATTTCGAAAAAAAATCCGACCCCCATTAACAGACATCTAAAATTCTGATCATACTCAGCAACAGATAGGATGAAGAAAGGATAAGTAATGGTCAGAATTCCCCTTTTCTCTTCAAAATGTGCAAAAGTTCTCTGTTTTTAGATATAAAACCTTATTAAATTCAAATGGACATGAAACACCGGCAGACCTCGTGGTAGCTGTTCATAACCTCCCACCACTGCCTTGTAAGTACCAACTGGCTCATATAGTTCACTTTTATAACACTAGATGGTTGCACCGTATTCATCGGGCACAGTAACATCAGTTTTACCCGGGCCTAAAATTCTTATTATTTAAATCCAAACTTACGACTGTCTGTTACTGGACCCTTGTCTGTTACTGGTGCCGTCACCCTATAGATTTCTAGAAAAAAATAAGTTCAGATATTTTTCTGACAGCCTTCGCCTGTTTATGTACTGCCGTGGGCAGGAGAACGGCAGTATCTGCGGAAATGAGTTTTCGTGCCGTTACCCTACTGTTCAACCACGGATTGTATGGAATTTTCAAACGTCCAGATAAGACGAATCTATCTGAATGAAGGGGAAAAGTAAAAATTCGATACCGGTATTCCGCTCATTTGAATGAGACTCTGCTTCTCCAAAAACTGGCATCGCTAAAAAAATAATAGATTCGTCCATTTCCGGTTGTAAAACGGATGTTTGTCTTTCCATACAAGCCGTGGTCAGACAGTACCTTGATTGAAATGAAAAGAAGGGAAACTACACAATATTAAACGTGCGAAGCAACTTTGAAATTATTAGCATTGTAACAGTGACACTCAGATTGCCTATAGTCTTTTTTTTTTTTTTTGCAGAAAGCCTTAGCATGGTTTCAAAAATCAACTTCTGAAGCTGGTATCCAATTTCGGCAGTTCCTTAAAAGGCATGGACACCGATGTCTAAAAGAGGTGAGATGCGCATATTGTAAGGAGCTACGTGTCTCGGAAAAAGCATTTTTAGAAAGCTATTTACAAAATGTTCAGAATTTTCAAACTTTAAATTAACTATTGCTAATAATCTTCATCTACAGGGTGATTATAATTAATGTTCCACTTTCAAAACGCTGTAAAAATAAAACCACTGGTCAGAATGACCTCAAATTTCAACGGAATATTATCGAAGAAGGGGGAAAGCGTATGGGAAAAGAAAAAAAAGTTTGAATTTTTAGCAATAGATGGCGCTGCAAGTGTCAGAATATGTAAATCAAAACACCTCTCATGCGCCCGACTCATTAAATTTTTTATAAAAACGCCAAATACACGTTTTTTTCCTTATTTCGCATCTGAGAAGTTCACTATGACTGTCTCAATGAAAGACCTGGCCGTTCCGATCACCTGATCTTAACCCATGTGACTTCTGGATATGGGGCTATCTGAAAGCTGTTGTGTTCAGTGCTCCGATTGCAAACTTTGCTGATCTAAAGGCATGCATTGCGCAACACATTCTAAACGTGACCCCGGAAACACTTCAATCAGTCGTGGAACATGCTGTTTCTCGATTTCAACTTGTTACGGAAAACGAGGTACATTATATTGAACATCTTTTGCGCCAGTCTCACGAAAATTAAAGACCGATTTGATTTTTACTGATGCTTTTTATGCGGTTTTCGGTCTCAGGACAATTTAAAACCCATTTTTCCCATCCGATGTGATTTGACCTTTCCGTGTTGGATGGGCTTACTTAACTAACAGTATCACACCAATACCCTCGTGCACGCTGAGTAGTACGGTGTTTTAACGTATAGTTTACACCTTAGGTAATATTTCATGATTTATTTGTCATTTGTAGTCGATCACTAAAAAAATTATGATGCTTACAGCGCCATCTATTGCTAAAAATTCGAACTATTTATTTTTCTTCTGCCATCAAGTTCCCTCCTTCGATAATATTCCGTTGAAGTTTGACGTCATTCTGACCAGTGGTTTAATTTTTACAGCGTTTTGAAAGTGGAACTTTAATTATAATCACCCTGTATTTTCATAGATGCGTACATGGAGAACAAACATGGATGAGTTGGAGAATTTAAAGGTTACTTGTCATTTCTCATCGAATATGATATTTGACTCCTTAAATTGCGGTTGAACTGCCTAAATCTGTTAAAAATTTCCGAGAAAGTATATTTTAAGTGATAAAGCTATAGATCAGTTACAAGTTTAAAAAAATAATATGTGAGTGTTCAAGTATATTTTAAAAATCGGATGCAAAGTTTTAAATTTTTATCCTTGGTTTCTCAAATTTTGTGCTTTAATATACGTAGAAGATATCTATCTTTGAATCCTCGAAATGATTATTTGCAATTTTTTTCATCTATTTAAAATGTAATTAGTTGCATTTTAGCATCACTTATGATTACTTACTAAAATATTACGTATTAAATACCACAACTCAAATGGATTTAAGTGTTCCTATACATGAAATTTTTAGGTTACACTTAAAAGAAAAAATAATGCGCTAAATTGAGCAAATTTTTTAAACATTAATTGAGTAATTTAGAATAAGCGGTAGCGGAAAAGTTTTCTGCAAATCAGATGATATTAGTTTTAGTAGAATGTTCTTTATCACTAATTCATTTTCGTGCTAATGTTAAGCGAACATACTCACAGAAATATGTGTTGTTTAGAAATGTGAATCCATAAGCAATAATTAATTTTATAATTCTTATTTTTCAGTTTGATATGCAGTCAAAATCATGGGCTATGGATCCAAAACCTTTGGTTCAGTTTTTGCAGGTAATTTAACTTAAAAAGACTTTTATTTCTAATAGTTCATCTTATGGGCATCAAAGTTTCATCAATTCCTCAATGATTACATTTAGCCTTTGATTTTTACTTAATGAAACAAAATGTTCCATAATGATAATCTAGAACCCTTTATTTCCTACTAAGGATACCCTTAAAAATCGTCATTTACAAATAAAAATAATTAGTAAGCCTGTTTTGCAACAAATTCAAAATCGTTTCCGTGAACTACTATACGCAACACAGCAGTTCACGTGTGCTCTTTTCAGCCGATTATTATACTTTTTACTATGAAATTTTCTGGAAAGAGAATTGATTTCTGAAATTTCCTTTCCTCCAATTTAATTACATTTGACTAAAATACTTCTAGAAGTACTTTTTCTTTTCTAAGTTGAAATGTTGAATTCCGTTATAAATTTTCGACATTATCGATGTAAATAAAAATTTTACTCATTATTTATTTTTTGCGATAATTGAGTTTGCATTTCTTCCCCACAGAATCTTTCTGGCACGTGCGAGAGTCCTAAAGAAAAAAAAGATGACGATATTGAGAAAATCTTATCAGAGCTTCAAGTGCCTTTGGATTTCAGAAGAAGGTATTTTAGCTGCACTTATGATAACAATTTCCAAATTAACTAATTTTAACTATACACGCTGATTGAATATGCATTTTGTTTTACAATTAGCATTTTTATCGAAGATACGATGATAGGGTTTAAACATTTCCCATTCATAGTGCAGAGACAATTTCTTAACTTTAATTGAAGTTAGTAATACGTATTTGTTAATAGCTACCGGTTAAATCAACAAAATATTTCATTGAAATGGCTACACGTTTTGCAATTGATTGCAAAATTTCTTCAGGAAAAGAATTTTGGCTTCTTTAAACAAGAAACATTCGTATTTTTCCTCAGTTATTTCACAATTTGAATTTTGAAAAATGTATGCCAAACTTTCAATGATAAAGTATCGATGTGCAGCATCTCTTTTCAGTGGGACACTAAACAGTCTTTTGCTTTAGAGTTCTACTTAAAATTCTAATAATAATAATAATTAGTACAATAATAATAATTATAATTACAATCATTATAACTATAATAATTATAACTAAAGTAATTCTAATAAGTATAACTGTAATAATTATAATTATAAAAATTATAATAATTTCACCTAATTATTATAATTATTACTGTAATAATAATAATAATAATAATTATTATTATTATTATTATCATTATTATTATAATAATTATTACAACAGAAATATTATAATTATTATTGTTATTATTATTACAATAAGGATTTCCTTTCAGATGCCTGATAAAATTTTTGTTGCCGCATTGTCGGAGAGCTGTGGGTGAACGAGAGAGATGCAAAGTAAGTCTTTACACTGTAGATTTACCAAAACATTGCTTTAAAAACAGTATTATTTGTATACTTTTATCCGTTTTATGCTATTTTGAGAATCCACTGCTGGTGTTCCTAGAACATCGATTCCAAACTTTATATTGACAATACAGGACAAACCTTCCCATTACTGGTTAGGTGTCAATAACTAGTAATTTACCCTATATATAAATCTGTAACTTCATCAAAGTAGCTAAAAATGAAAGATACACTGCTAGTCACTCAAAATACAAAATGCAACGCCAAGAAGTCAGAATTTAACGAAATTTTATGCACGTGAAAGCAGTGTTTGGGAGTTTACAACGGGTTCTCCATAAACGTACAAGAAAGTCATCATTGCCCTAATTCAAACTGAATTCTTCGCTAAAGACGATCTGGATCCATTTGGTTGCAAACAAATCCCTTTGAACTCGACACTACTTAAAGAGGAGGCCACAGTGTTAATGCTCTAACAAAGCCTTCGCTTATTAGCGGCACGCCGCACCCACAGTTGGAATGACGTTAAGGGGTGCTATGGTGTACATGGGAGTCCCTAATATCCCATACTATGGCAGCCTAACGTTACATTTGTGTCATGCTTCAGTCACATGTGTTGTCACTCGCAGCGGAGCTCCAAAAAGCCATTTTTTTTTAACAGGAAAATGCTCGGTCGCACACAGCAAGAGCCTCGGGGGCTTCCTCTTCTCCATTATCAACCTCTCTGGCCTGTGCAATGCCCTGATTTGTCCCAAATCGAGCATATCTGAAGTCACTTGAGAATGTAAATTGAACCGCCTATGAGTTTGATCGAATTAGTGGCGTGTTTACATTAACTGTGGTACGAGTTGACGTTGGACATCGTGCTAGACTATTCCTCAATGATCGACTGTATCGCCTCGTATATTCACGCTAGAGGTGGGGTCAACAGGGTGCTTAAACCTCCATTTATTTGGGATTTTTTTGCTATAATTGATCATTTTGCTTTCATTAGGTAATCTCTTTCTAATATCAATGTTGCCGTCGCGTGAGTAAAATTTCGTTTCATTCTGACTTCTTCTTCTTGGCTTACGTTTGACGACCTCGACCGGTTGCTTGATCAAGTGACAGCAATGACGTCAATTAATGCTAAAGCATTGAAGGTGACGTCATTATTTTAACCGGTGAGCTACTGGTCGCTCATCGAACACAACCTTGGTGTAGCATTTTGCGTGGCCGACAGTGTATATTGACTTGGGTATATGGCTAGATGCGTCCTTTTAAAAAGGTAAAAATTAAATCGGTATGCCGCTCTCATTTTTCAGGCCGAAAACTTCTTTGTTAATACAATTGAAACCAATAACCCCATGTTTTTTTCTGACTCAGAGAGATGATCTAAAATCAATTGTATTACAGTTTTTCGCTTGATTTTACATAATCAAATTTAGGAACTCTCATGATTATACCAGTCTTAAAAAATCTATTATTGAAACAACGCTATTAAATTTTATGAACTCGTGGTTTTATGAACATTTCACGTGGTCCGAAATAATTCGTAAAATCTAGGGTCACCAATAGCATTCAGTTGAAATTTATAACAGACGCGTTTTAGAAACTAGCAATCCTCCAGCTTTGTAGATAAGTTGAACAGCATTTTGTTATTTTTCTTTATTTCAGAGTCTTTTAATAAAGGCCTTCGACAATTGGCGAAAGGGCTTCCGAACTTTAAGCAGACTGATGGTGTTCGAGGGTCGAATTCCTGATGCTGACTTGATATATTTCTTGACCATTGATGAAATTAAAGATTTGCTAAGAACTAGATCTCCGAAACTAATACAAAGGTATTTACTCGTAATTTAAAATTTTGTATTGTGAGTTTTAGTTTCTGCACGTATTTTCAGAAAATCTGACTAAGCAAAACACTTTTTCAATCCCAAATGATTTGTTTGAAATGATTGATTCGTATAGAAATCACGAAGGGAAGAAATGAGGCAAGATGCGGACCATAACAGTTTTTACTATTCACTAGCATAAAAAATGCCAACTGAAACTTTATCATCTGAAATTCTTAAAATGAAACTTAATATATAAAACTAATGTGGTTGACGTAAAAATAATTTTAAAATTTCATAACATATCGAGTCATGAATAAAAATGTGACAACGTGTATGCATGTACAAAGAAAAGTATTCAAAAAGAGTTCAAAAAATTTTTGAATGCTTTTATTTGTACATGTATACACGTTGTCATATTTTTACTCACTTCATTGTACAAAGTTTTCGACTGCTTCTTTTACATATCAAGTCATTTTTGGAAAATGAAACTATTTGTCATCTTGCCCATAATACAGATCAAGATAAAAATTTTGTTTAAGATAATATAAAACAAATATATTTATAATAATGGAGCATTTGGCATGTATAATTACGATTTTTGCATAATACCTAATAAAAGAACATATAAGGGGCATTTAAATGAAACGTGGTCACTATCTTAAAGTAACGGTTACGATTTTATTAACACAAAGATAGTCGCCAAAACTGTTGGCACATTTATCCCACTGCAACACTAGGCGGTCAATTCCATCTTTGAAGAAGCTAGTAGGTTGCTATCGGATCCAGGACTGTGAACCCAGTCATACACTTCGTCGTCCATTGTGATATCCGCTATATCCGGTGTATCATCTGCGAATAGCTTGTTTTAGAGGTCCAAAAACATGAAAGTCACCCAGTTAAAGGTCTGCACAATGAAAAGGTGCACAGTGGATGTTCCAACTCCAGCGTTTTCCACCCCATTCCCTATTGCAATGTTGTCTTCACCGCATTGGCCGTATGTGGACGCCTTTGGACAGCATGCCTGGCCGTTTCGACTTAATGGCTCGTCTAAGGCTCTGTAAAGTGGCTTGATAATGCTGGACATTGATGGTGGTTCCCCGTTTCAGGAACTCGACAAGAAGTGGGCCCAGGGAGTGGACCTCCTGCACCTGAGTGGACCCTTGTGGTCAAAAAAGGACCTGTATAGTAGTGGACAATAACTTGTGTGACCACCTTCTCTTCGGCGTTAAACCACACTGTTACTGTGCAACATAAAACGTTGCGCATGCGTCAGTCTCTCTACCAATATATGGTGTCTCCAAACATGCAGTTACGTGGCATCGTCTAACGTCAAATGTGAAGTTAGACGCACTGATCTGGTTTCATATGAATGCACCTTATAGCAGTTAGGACTCGACCGATGCATCGGCCTGGCTGATGCATCGGCGCCGATGGTTCAACAATTTAGCCATCGGCATCGGCGGCCGATGCTAACTTGCAGGAAACATCGGCCCATCGGCCTTAAAAAACATCGAAAAGCCGATGGAATTGGCCGATGTTTTTGAAAAAAAAAAAGACCTGTCGTTTTATTTTTTAATACAAAGAAAGGGAGTTATTGTTTTCATATAAAATTTTTTACTTAAATTTCAGTATGAATTTCTATTTTAGTCACCACTGAAAGAGTTTTTAATACTACATTCAGGTACCAAACAAGTTAATTATTGCGTTGTTTCTTGCGACTGGATATACGAATGTATCTCTCATAAGTTGTAACTCAAAAATGGTAAACTGTAGATGACTAAATTTCCGCATGTGGGGTGTGAGTACGTTCCAGTTGTGCACTTCCCTTTTTCTTTCCGATCAGGTGTTCTAAAAAGCCTATTTATTCGTTTTTGGTGGCTATTAATTACTTATTTCAATGAAAAACTAATATAGCGTCTCAGACTGACGATCATTTGGTGATATATTGCCGAATTGGAGACTATGGAAACAAATATGAGATGGTGAAACCGGTTTTGTTTCATTTTGTTAGATTCCCGTTAAACCTATGGTAATTTTGATTTTTTGACATTTGTAATATGAATCACAGTAATGCAGTCTTTTCTGTATCGCTTCGGCGGAGCTATAAGTTTGGGGCCCGTCGAAATACATTTTGGGGCTCTATTTCTCTATCACAGAAGTAGAAAAACATTTATCATAGGCATTTTTGTAACTTTTACGGTGCCCCTATGGTTTTGGGGCCTCTTAAGCAATTGCAACATTTGCTATATTTTAAATCCGCCACTGCACGTCAAAACAAACTCGGGTGCAAGTTTTAAAAGGGTTTTTCTGCTCAATGTTCATGATTATTTTGAACTCTATTTTTTACGACTATTTTTTGTATTTCCGAGAACACTTGCGTGCCTCTCCTCCCACACCCTCAATTTCTGAAATTAAACTCTAGTTATACTTCTTGGTTGTTTAAAACTAACACCATTCATAAAATTAGAGATTTTTGTTTTTCAAGCTTTATCTATTGTTTAGGAAGAATTTAGAGCATTAATGTAAGAAATTGATTAAAAACGTTTTGAATGGTGACATAATTCGGAAATCAAAGAAACTTTTGAATTTGAAGACCTGAAGTAGATTCAGAAACTCTTCCGAGGCGTTGGTGGTAGCGGTTCTGTACTAAAAAAATGAGGCAGAAGTTTAATGTTGTGAGTTACTCCAAAATCAGAGGGGGACCCCCCTAATCCACCCTCGTCGTTTCAAGCATTTCTTAAATATTTAGCGATTATTTATTTTGGTCAAGAAATGTCATTTTGCGTATTTCTTATACTTGTTTCACCTGTATTACGTAATTCGCCATCTTTTTCGCATCATTAATAGCGATCGTTTTTTTTTTCTGTTGTAAGTAACTATTTTTATGTATTTATATAAAATCAGTGAATAAGTTATTTTCGTTTTCATCATATTTTTAATAATATGTTATAGAAAAGTTCCAAGGATTTTCTATTATGCATTTTTTTTAAATTTCAGAAAATTATTGTTAAATTGAAAAATTTAATTTGAACTTGTTTGTAGTGCTTCATAAGAGATTAAACAATCAAATTCTTTAAAATTACGTTTGCAAAAATCAGATCAAGTAGTATATGTATTCAGTTATTAACTTGTTGTAAATATTGAGTTTTTTTGTTGTAGCTGCGTTAAGATCCTCGCTCCTTTCATCGCTATTTCCTATTTACGCAAAATTTATGTCACTGTTATAACTTATATGAAAAATGCAAACTTCCCTATTCATAAATTTTAAATAAGTATAAAAATATTCCTATTACGATTTAATATTTTAATTTATCTGTCACCTTTTTTGTTTAATTTGATGAATAAAAAATGTCTACGTACAATCTTTCCACTTTAATTGCGTAATTTGTTGACGGTTTAATAGTTTTAATCTTAATTTTTTTTGAAAGATTAAACAACATAATTTAATGTTTTTTAACTATGATTACTGTACCTAAATCCATGCATTATTACAATATTACTGAAATCTTAGTTATATGTTCAATTAAAAAAAAAACAAATCAATTGGTTATTAAACTCTTTCTTTTCCTTCCTTTTTTTCCTTCCTTTCTTTCTTTTCTTTCTTTCTTTCTTTTTTTTTGAGCAATCACAATTGCTAATTGTTCTCATTTGACCGTTTTTGATGTTCCGTGCCTTTTTCAGCTTGCACCAGAAGCCTCTGCAGCACCACCGCCCACCGTCCTCTGCAGTTGGCGCGGCGCGGCTGCTCCGGTCTTGAGCTATCCGCTTCTCCTGGTCGGAGGCGTCCATGTTCTACACACACGCACGCTCACACACATACACACACACGCCTACGTGCATACACACAGGTCTACGCACACACAAAGCCTACACACTTACACACACAACTATGCACACGTAACCGCCCAAGTAAAGAGGCAGGATTGGGGGGGGGGGGACAGAAGCTGTTTCTAGAAACAATAACTCCAATGAGTAGAGTCCTGTCTCAGTTCGTGATTGCGAAAAACATAATTTGAATTCAAAATTTCAGAATTCAAATTAATAAAACTTTTTTTTTTTGACTCTTGTTCTTTGTCTTTTATCATACAGCAGGCAAAAAAGGAGAAGGATAACTACACCTTAAAAAGAGTGTACGTAGTACGATCCAAAAGTTCGGGGGACAAGCTGTATGAAACCTTACCCAGAATAGTTCACATTATCGAAGCACATCCACCTTCAAAACGTCACCTTGAGGGACTATGTATGCCAGTGTTCATATAACTTTTAGAAACATTCCTGGAAGCCATTTTTTGCTACATTCTGTGCAGTTTTATCTTCTCCTGACGGAAGAAAGTACCGTCCATGCAAATGTTGGTTTTTTTTTTGCTGGGAACAGGTAAAAGTCACACGGAGCTAAGTCCGACGAAACTTTATGTTATTCGCTTGTCATATCAGAATATTAACCGATCGAACCGTGTATCCTCAACATGAAAGTCACCATCTTCCCCACGATGAAGTTAAAGCAGCAGCGCAAGAGGTCAACCAGCACAGGAGGCTGCGATAAATGTCTTCCAGGAGTCCTTCTAACAGCTATAGGAACTTTGGCAGAAGTGCATAGTCGTCCAAGGTGACTATTTTGTAGATAGATGTACTTCGGTAATGTGAACTATTCAGGGTAAGGTTTTATACAACTTGTCCTCGAATTTTTAGATCATACTACGTACGTATGAGTTTTCAACTTACTATTTCATAACGTTATTGAGTGAGGCAAGTATACGCGCATAAAGACATCACAAGAAAATTTGCGATACTTAACTAAGGAGGCGTTCAAAATGGATATTTCGGTCATCTATATGTTCTTAGGTACATATGCATCATGCATGTACAGATGTGCCGAAAAAAACTTGTGAAGTTTAAATTGGGTGATCGTAAAATAGAAATTTTGGTCAAAATCTGATTTTTTTTTTTTTTTTTTGTGATTGTAATTCCTTATTCGTAGAAAGGAAGTAAATTGAATTGAATCAATGATCCTTTAAATCCTTGACAATCTTATCAATTTATTTCTGTTAGATTTTTTTGAGCAATCACAATTGCTTATTGTTCTCATTTGACTGTCCTTGACGTTACGCTGATTTTTTTCCCTCCCACCCGCCTCCCTCTGCAGCACTCTCGCCCATTGTCCTCTACAGGCGCAGCTCCTCCGGTTCTGAACAATGTTCCCCGAAATCCGCTTCTCCTGGTCGGTAGCGTCCATGTCCTGCACAAGTCTATGCACACACAAGCCTACACATGTACAAGGGCCTACACACACAGAGAGACACACACGCCTACCTGTATGCACAGGTCTACGCACACACAAGCCTACACATGCATGCGCCTACACACACACACACAAAACTGTACACACGTAACCGCCCGGGAAAAGGGGGCACTTTGGGGGGACAAGAGCAGTTTCTAGAAGCAATAACGCCGATGAGTAGGGTCCCGTCGCAACTCGTGATTGCGAAAAACATAATTTGAATTAAAAATATCAGAATTCAAATTAATTTTTTCTTTTACTTTTTTTTTTGCCATCGGCCAATGGCATCGGCCATTTGGAGGAAAACTATCGGCCATCGGCCATCTTTGAACAATCGGCCAACAATCGGCATCGGCCCATCGGCCAAAAAATGCCAACGGTCGAGCCCTAATAGCAGTAAGCAATGCTGAAGAGCTAAGAAACATGTTTTTCCATAACTGGTTCATTTAGATGTGACATAAAAGCAATATCGAGGACCTGACGGGGAAAAAGTTTTCAGTGGTCCGAAAAAGGTTTCATCCAGTGCTTGCCATCGATGAAACATGTGCGTTGGAAGCCCTACCATTGCAAAAAAAAAAAAAATATATTTTCAATAGATCTAAAATTTTTCATCTTTCCCTAAGTGGAAGAGATTTACGAACTGTCATTTTATTTACTTAATTATATTGAACTTGAGCCAGTTAGACGACAGGCTGTATAACTAAGCTATGTCAAACATTATTTAAAACAATTAACGAAAATGAATAGGACTAACTTTGAATTGATGAGAATGAATCAGCCCATGAACAAAAATTAGATTCAAAGGATATTAAAACAATAAGCACTTAATGAACAATGGATGAACTTCTCTTCTAACGTTTTAATTTGTTCAGTAGGGTCTCTTCCACTTGTTTTCTTTCCAATCGATGAAAATACCTATAGTTAATTGTCTATGAACTAAAAACAACATTTTTCATCTTGCCCCGGGTTCTCTTATGTAAAAAGGCCTAATCTGCCCTGCTAAGGTAAACAGCAGTATCTGCAAATAAATTTCAGTCCTTTGCAATTTTTGTCTTCTAATTTTCATCGTATTTTTGTACACAC